>NC_091157.1:11914339-11921839 GCF_040958095.1 Procambarus clarkii
TTTTTTCTTTATTCTATTCTATTTTTGTTATGTTATAGTTGGCATGAATGTCTCTTCTACCTCCTTGCATCTCAGTTTTGCTTGGTATGTCATTTCATGGATTGTCTTCTTGAGATCTTGAGAGGTTATCTTGAGATGATTTTGGGGCTTTAGTGTCCCCGTGGCCCGGTCCTCGACCAGGCCTCCACCCCCAGGAAGCAGCCCGTGACAGCTGACTAACACCCAGGTACCTATTTTACTGCTACGTAACAGGGGCATAGGGTGATAGAAACTCTGCCCATTGTTTCTCGCCGGCGCCTGGGATCGAACCCAGGACCACAGGATCACAAGTCCAGCGTGCTGTCCGCTCGGCCGACCGTCTTCCCTCTGAGTTCTTCCTCCCATTTCATACTCCTCAGATACTTTCTTTATTGCATTAAATCCCATTTTTTTATAGTGCGTTCTCCTTCCTCTGGGCCTTTGTCTTGTGGTTACTGTTTTAAATTCGTTCATAAAGTTAAATGCTGTCAGGACACACTGTTGACTGGATCCCTGTGGTGTTGCATGTTCCAAGTTCTCCGTGTCTTCCTCAGTCTGGCTGAAGATCAGGGGCCAAATTCACGAAGCAGTTCCGCAAGTACTTACGAACGTGTACATCTTTCCTCAATCTTTGACGGCTTTGGTTACATTTATTAAACAGTTTATAAGCATGAAAACTTCCCAATCAACTGTTGTTATTGTTATAAACAGCCTCCTGGTGCTTCGGAGCTCATTAACTGTTTAGTAAATGTAAACAAAGCTGCCAAAGATTGAGGAAAGATGTACAGGTTCGTAAGTGGTGGCGTAACTGCTTCGTGAATCTGGCTCTTGGTCCAGTGGTTTGGTGTATATCTTCCTCCTCCTCTCGTGTCACCCTTTAGATGCTAATTAAGAAGTTTCTTTCCACAACTTCTACTAATTTAGCTCCCCATGTCCGTTTCCCCACCATGGGGAATCGAGACCTAAACCCCGTGGTTTTGGTCTCTCTTGACTAGCAGTTTGGCTGTGTGTGTGCTGGTGTTGCTGTTCTCTGCAATTCATGTATACATGATGAATAGTATGCCTTGTATGCTCTATGCCTTGTTGTTGTCAACTTATTCCTGTCTGGGTCGTCTACTGTTTGTTGTGTGATCTCACCTAGTTGTGCTTGCGGGGGTTGAGCTCTGGCTCTTTGGTCCCGCCTCTCAACCGTCAATCAACAGGTGTACAGATTCCTGAGCCTATTGGACTCTATCATATCTACACTTGAAACTGTGTATGGAGTCAGCCTACACCACATCACTTCCTAATGCATTCCATTTGTCAACAACTCTGACACTAAAAAAATTATTTCTAATATCTCTGCGGCTCATTTGGGTACTCAATTTCCACCTGTGTCCCCTAGTGCGTGTGCCCCTTATGTTAAATAGCCTGTCTTTATCTACCCTATCAATTCCTCTGAGAATCTTGTACGTGGTGATCATGTCCCCCCCCCCTAACTCTTCTGTCTTCCAGCGACGTGAGGTTTAATTCCCGTAGTCTCTCCTCGTAGCTCATACCTGTGCGCGCGCGCGCGTGCGTGTGTGTGTGTGTGTGTGTGTGTGTGTGTGTGTGTGTGTGTGTGTGTGTGTGTGTGTGTGTGTGTGTGTGTGTGTGTAAGTGGGCGAGGATTAAGTTTCATAGTACTTTACATTGAAATTAAAAACTGGCTAATTTTTTTTCCTTCAAAAACTCCTCTGAATTCGTATGCTTATTATAATATCGCCTGCAGCCACTAGTCAGATAACCGGTGATGTAACGCAGAGTTATCACTGTCTACTCTACCTAGGGCTTGTGTGGCCCTTAGCTCCCAGGCCCCAGCCCCTACACCCTCTCCCGGACCCTAGGGAGACTGCCCTCCAAAATTAACGGATATGACACCTGCATTTATCTATGCCAGTAAATAATCGTTCACTCTCTCTCTTACTTCTCTCCTCTCTTTCTCTTCTCTCTCTCTCTCTTACTTCTCTCCTCTCTTTTTCTCTTTTCTCTCTCTCTCTCTCTGTCCCTCTCCCTTTCATACCCTTATACCTCGAAAATAAAATATATATGAATCCTGTTTATAGAGATTTTAAAATGCAACAGCAAACTTAAACCAAACAGATAACAGCAAAAACGACTAAACGTTAATAATAAAGACCAAAATAAAAAAAAAGAGTATTTACGCTACTTTACAAAATACACGACCAAGCTACACCTCCAGCTTGAGCTTAAAGGGTCGTTGTGCCTGACTCAACGAGGATCAGTCCACTAAACTGGGTACAGTGACTTACAGAGAGGAAGAGCAGCTGTTATTGGAGTACAGGAGGTGCTGTCTAAGAATGCCAACCGGAGTTCTGTCAAATTTTAGACAGAACCAACTGCTTTAGAGACACCTATGGTAATTACAACAATTTAGAAAATATTCTTTTAAAAATATATATGATTTCTCTCCACGTAGCGGTACATTGAAGCCAAAAGCCCTCAGACACAATGTGTGTCTGAGGGCTTCGAATATGGCAGACCATTTTCTTCACTACTTCCCCATGTTCACAGCGTTGACAAGAACTAGCAGACATTGTCCACCTTCGTCTGTGTTCCCGAGATGGTATCTGAGGGCGGCGAGGCAGCAGTAAGTCCCCCGCCACAATACTCCCTGATTGAATGGCCCTGGGCCGGACACTACAGTCAGGAGGAACAAGCAGAGCTGTATAAGGTGGACAGTGTTGTCGCAATGAAACTGGTACTTATGAAGGAACTAATTAGAGAGTGAAGACATGTCGGCCAATATTGAACACCAGCTGTCAACGGAGGAAGAACAGCGCTTAATATATTTGTCAACTCGGCTAGTTGGAGTGTTATGGTGTGGTGAAGTTTGCCAGTTATTCGTCAAGAAGAATAGGAAGAGGAGGAAAATGAAAAACATGCAGATACAGGAAAATGACAGTGAATGAGGAATGAAAATAGAAGGGAAGAAACAGAGAGATGATGGGCAAATATTCATAGTTAGACAAGAAAATAACTTTTTATTTTTTGTTTAACGGAGACGAAGAGAAATTAAAGATTCAGAGGAGATAACGACTGACGCTAACTAAAGTACACACACGGGGGGGGGGGGGGGGTGATGAGAGACGGACAGGGTGAGGAGAGTGAGACAGGGAGTGAGGTGAGGCAAAGAAGGGTGAGGAGAGCGAGACGGAGTGAGGTGGGGCAAGGAAGGGTGAAGAGAGAAGAGGAGCATGAGAGTGAGAGAGAGGAGAAATTGACGGGGGGTGAGGAGAAATTGACGGGGGATGAGGAGAAATTGACGGGGGATGAGGAGAAATTGACGGGGGTGAGGAGAAATTGACGGGGGATGAGGAGAAATTGACGGGGGTGAGGAAAATTGACGGGGGATGAGGAGAAATTGACAGGGGATGAGGAGAAATTGACGGGGAGTGAGGAGAGAGGGCCAGAGGACGAGGCTGTGGACGCAGGCTAGGAATAATGGAAGGATAAGTAAGTTTCAGTAATGGACAGTACTACACCAACCTGAGCAGTAGGCAAAAGATAGTGGAAAAATTACCACAGCTGGTAACACGTGTTACTTCCAGAGTTTGTAATGTCAGCGTCACACTACACCCACTGGTGACCCAAGTGTTACTCCCCCCAGCCTGTAACACATCACAAAACAGATGAGCCGCGTCACCTGAGCTTCTCAACACAAGCTTCACTAACGTCTCCCACAACACTAACAAGTTATCAAACAATTGCTTGCCAACACTAGAGACCAAAATCCTCCAGTCGTAAAATAACACTAGAATACATTTACGTTATTTGTTTTCTCTTTTTACAAAGTAAATAATTTCCTATTAGCGTAAATCGCAGCAGTGACGCGACGTTATGAAGACTGGCCACCGACCTTGAGGGCAAGAGGTAGGGAAGATTAAATGAAGATTAAATGTGTTGAAATAGCTCAACACACAGCCTGGAGGGTCCACTACCAGAGTAATTATTATCTGCGAGACCTAGCAGGTATGTGTGGGGGTCGTTCCCGGTGGACGGTTCTCATATTCGTACACTCGGCGCGGCATGTGCCAGAATTTGATGAAAAACTGTAGCCAAAATGGATCCACGAGTGTCGCCGGGGGTTGGTCAGTCGTGGAGCTTGGTTAATGAGCGCAAGGACTGACCAAAAGACGATCCATGGTGCGGTGGTCACGGTACCGTGTACGTTTAGGGGCGATCTTGGACGTCATGGGTTCGAATCCTGTTCAGGTCATATAGAGTTCTTAGTGAAATATATACATATATCCCTATGTCTGTTTATCTGTTAGAGGTTGCAAGCCACAGCTTGCACCTTGGGAGCTTCCTCACCCAATTTTCCAGTAGAAGCAGATAATATGATCACAATATACACGATACTAATAAGAATAGACGAGGTAAACAAAAGCAGCTTCCTTTAATTGAGAGAAAGCACAACTAGAGGAAAAGTGGAAGCTGGGAACGTACGTGCGCGAGCGAGCGCACACACACGCACGCGCGCGCGCACACACACACACACACACACACACACACACACACACACACACACACACACACACACACACACACATACACACACACACACACATACACACACACATACACACACACAGGTGGCGCTGGTGGCTGAGGTGACAGCATGCTGGATACGTAGTCCTGTGGCCCGGGTTACCTAGCAGTAAATAGCTAACTGGAAGATACACAGCTGTTACGGGCTGCTTCCTGGGCGTGCGTGTGAAAAAAAATCGTTAATTAGTTAGTAGTTAGTAACAGCTGATTCATTGACAGTTGAGAGGCGGGCTTATAGAGCAGAGCTCAACCCCCGCAAGCACAACTAGGTGAATATAACTAGGTGAACACAACTAGGTGAATACAACTAGGTGAGTACACAAAGAAGAGTATTTAACAACTGTGATCATTACCTTTGTAGTCGAGGCGTGTCTCGCTGGACCGTGGACCGCCCAGTGGACCGCCCCGTGGACCGTCCACAGGGCCGTCCACAGGACCGTCCACAGGACCGTCCACAGGACCCTCCACAGGACCCTCCACAGGACCGAGGAGGGTCCTGTGTAGTGGCAGTCCGCGCTCATTACTCCTCTCACAGCAATTTAATGCCTTTATGGCCCCCAATCACGGGTAATTAGCCGAGTTTATAAAGCATGTGATGTAGAAGTGACCCCCCCCCCTGGCCCTCCAGGCTACTGGGATGGGCCCCCTGGCCCTCCAGGCTACTGGGGTGGGCCCCCTGGCCCTCCAGGCTACTGGGGTGGGCCCCCTGGCCCTCCAGGCTACTGGGGTGGCCCCCCTGGCCCTCCAGGCTACTGGGGTGGGCCCCCTGGCCCTCCAGGCTACTGGGGTGGGCCCCCTGGCCCTCCAGGCTACTGGGGTGGGCCCCCTGGCCCTCCAGGCTACTGGGGTGGGCCCCCTGGCCCTCTAGGCTACTGGGGTGGGCCCCCTGGCCCTCTAGGCTACTGGGGTGGGCCCCCTGGCCCTCCTGGCTACTGGAGTGGCTCCCTGGCCCTCCTGGCTACTGAGGTGCCCCCCCTGGCCCTCCTGGCTACTGGGGTGGCCCCCCTGGCCCTCCAGGCTACTGGGGTGGGCCCCCTGGCCCTCCTGGCTACTGGAGTGGCCCCCTGGCCCTCCAGGCTACTGGGGTGGCCCCCTGGCCCTCCTGGCTACTGGGGTGGCCCCCCCCCTGGCCCTCCTGGCTACTGGGGTGGCCCCCCTGGCCCTCCTGGCTACTGGAGTGGCCCCCCTGGCCCTCCTGGCTACTGGGGTGGCCCCCCTGGCCCTCCAGGCTACTGGGGTGGCCCCCCTGGCCCTCCTGGCTACTGGGGTGGCCCCCTGGCCCTCCAGGCTACTGGGGTGGGCCCCCTGGCCCTCTAGGCTACTGGGGTGGCCCCCCTGGCCCTCCAGGCTACTGGGGTGGCCCCCCTGGCCCTCCAGGCTACTGGGGTGGCCCCCCCTGGCCCTCCAGGCTACTGGGGTGGGCCCCCTGGCCCTCCAGGCTACTGGGGTGGCCCCCCTGGCCCTCCAGGCTACTGGGGTGGCCCCCCTGGCCCTCCAGGCTACACGGGGCCAAAATGCGAGCCGGCATGAGCACTGACCTCAGGCACCAGCCGGGGCCCCCAGCACCAGCCGGGGCCCCCAGCACCATCAAGGATTGCCAATAGAAAGTCCCTAGTATGGGGAGAATTATACAGCAGTGAAATTTTGTGTACACTAACATAATTATAAATGTTCAGATATTTATGAAGTTTTTTAATTTAAACTTCATTCGTATATCAACTAGGCCTCCTGCAGCTTGAATTCCTGTTCGAGCCCCGAATCACTATTAAAACTCTTTTTATATGTTGTATGGTAATCAGTTTAGGTAGGTTATATATCGAAGAATTCAAATATTAATAAGATATGTATTAATTATCATCAAATCTCTATGTCACCTTCGCTTCCTTGCAGAAGATAGTGAAAGAGTTAGTCGAAGTATTCTCGTAATTTTTTTTTCCGAACAAAGTATTTTTTGTCGTTATTTTCGAGTTCAGAAAAAAGTTTATTATTTCTCGCAGTCTTTCCCGGTGACTTCTAAACTCTGCCTGAAACGTTGTTAGTGCTTGAGATACCTCGTAAAAGATCAAGATCTGTCTTAAGATAAGTGTCGTAAAGTTACGACTAATTCATTTGTCTCGGTGACAATATCGACTTGTATTATCACACACACACTGGCTGCCAGACTTACTCAGAGCAGGCGCGCTCGCCTGCGCTGAGTAACTCTGGCTGAGGGTACGTATTACTCTGAGTAAGTCTGAGTAAGACGTGCCCTCGTGTACCCGTACCTTCACTGTGACGTGCCGTACGCAGCGACGACAGCCCCAAACTATCGTATCGGTTTCCTTTAAAACTATAAACCCACAGATTGATATCGCAACTGGCCCGTCACAGGGCTGCAGGATATCGTCTTTATCTAGTGGAGGATCGTGAGGAGGTAACAGTGTGCACCGTATTGTGTGACCGGTGAGGGGCCCCCGGGGCTCCTCGGCGGGAGGTATGAGGCTCTAAACCCCCTCACAAGGGGCTCGGAGATCTTCCTTGCCTTCATTGTTTTTTTGTGGACTGACTGTCAGAGACGCAGCCTCGGCGTCTTGTAGGTTGGCGGATTGAAAGTGAAGCGGTTTATGTCTAGTCGCTTACAGCAACGACTCTACACAAACCTACATGAACAACGACTTATTACATCGACGACCTGACGGCCTCTCTTTCTCACACACACACACACACACACACACACACACACACACACACACACACACACACACACACACACACACACACACACAGAAGAACCTGTGTAAGGAATCATTAAGACCTTGTATACCACATATGTAAGGCCAATCCTGGAGTATGCGGCCCCAGCATGGTGCCCGTACCTTGTCAAACACAAGACGAAGCTAGAAAAAGTTCAGA
>NC_091157.1:11929339-11979339 GCF_040958095.1 Procambarus clarkii
TGTTGAATAGTTTACCCTTGTTTACCCGGTCGATTCCCCTGAGGATTTTGTAGATTGTGATCATGTCTCCCCTTACTCTTCTGTCTTCCAGTGCCGTAAGGTGCATTTCCCGCAGCCTTTCCTCGTAACTCATGCCTCTTAGTTCTGGGACTAGTCTAGTGGCATACCTTTGGACTTTTTCCAGCTTCGTTTTGTGCTTGCCAAGGTACGAGCTCCATGCTGGGGCCGCATACTCCAGGATTGGTCCTACATATGTGGTGTACAAGATTCTGAATGATTCCTTACACAGGTTCCTGAATGCTGTTCTGATGTTAGCCAGCCTTGCATATGCCGCAGACGTTATTCTTTTTATGTGGGCTTTAGGAGACAGGTTTGGTGTGATATCTACTTCTAGATCTTTCTCTGTCCGTTTCATTAAGTACTTCATCTCCTATTCTGTATCCTGTGTCTGGCCTCCTGTTTCCACTGCCTAGTTTCATTACTTTGCATTTACTCGGGTTGGAGTTCAACAGCCATTTGTTGGACAATTCACTCAGTCTGTCTAGGTCATCTTGTAGCCTCCTACTATCATCCTCTGTTTCAATCCTTCTCATAATTTTTGTATCATCAGCAAACATTGAGAGAAACGAGTCTATACCCTCTGGGAGATCATTTACATATACCAGAAATAGTATAGGTCCAAGGACTGACCCCTGCGGGAAGCGTGTGTGTGTGTGTGTGTGTGTGTGTGTGTGTGTGTGTGTGTGTGTGTGTGTGTGTGTGTGTATGTGTGTGTGTGTGTGTGTGTGTGTGTGTGTGTACTCACCTAGTTGTGCTTGCGGGGGTTGGGGCTCAGCTCTTTGGTCCCGCCTCTCAATTGTCAACCAGTGTACAGATTCTATTAAACTCTATCATATCTATATTTGAAACTGTGTAGGAGTCAGCTTCCACCACATCACTGGCTAGTGCATTCCATTTGTTAACTACTCGAACACTGAAAAAAATCTAATGTCTCTGAGGCTCATTTAAGTACTAAGCTTCCACCTGTGTCTCTTTGTACGTGTCTGTGTGTGTGTGTGTGTGTGTGTATGTGTGTGTGTGTGTGTGTGTGTGTGTGTGTGTGTGTGTGTAAGTATATGTAACTGTATGACATTATTGTTCCTCCATGAAAAAATCACTGCAAAAAAAAAAAAAAACATTAAGGACCAGCTGTAAAACACGTCAGTAAAAACATGTTAATTGCATTCCTGAGAGGAAAATAAACACAACCTCCCCCCCCCCCCTCCCAACCCACCAAACATTACGCATTAAGCTGATTAGAAAGCCGAGTAGAATAGAACATGACTGGCTCTGATGATCGCACTCCCTTACCTTCACTGTCCGCTGATAAGGTATAATATATACGTCATGCAAAGGGCTGCAACACACATATAATGAGAGAAAGTTCATTATTGTAATGAGTTGAAACTTGCAACATATGCACACTTCATATAATATGTATACTCATTAAATATATAAATGTATATGTGTATGTTTATATATACATACATACTAGGGGGTTACCCAGCAGTGCTAGGGTTAATCTGTCTTTCTATCCACCTGTCCCAACCATCTATCCATTTATCAATTCATCTATCCCTCCATCTATCCAGCTATCCATTCATCTATTTATCCATCCATCGGCTCATCTATCCATCTGTTCATCAACCTATATATGTATCCATCCATCCATCCATCCATCCATCTATATCCTTCTGTCCATCCAGCTATCTGTCCATCTATCCATTTATCTTTCCATCCATCATCTGTGCATCCAACAATTTATCCATCTACCTTTGCACCCATCTGTCAATCCATCTATTAGTCTATCCATCCATATATCTATTCATTTTTCAGTCTAGCCAATATATGTATGCATCTATCCATCCATCTATCCATCCACATACTCATTTTTATATCTACCATTTTATCCATCTGTCTATCAATTCATCTATCCATCATCTGTTCATCAATCTATCCTTCAAGTCTATCCACTTATCTCTCCACCTATCCATCCTTTTATCCATCCATCTATCTACTATCTTTATCTATTATGCGAGTACAGGTCAATTATTGCCACAAGAAATTCCTGTTAAGTTCCCCGAGATAAGTGAATAATGTGCAAATTACTAAACAAACTTTTCAACAAATTTTGTTTCGTATTGTCAATATTTTTTTGTTGGGTAGCTAGCGGGTAGTGGCCAAATATCTCCGTGGGGGTTATGAATATGACCCCTAGCACGCTAATATCTTTTGAATTTTGGTTACCTCGGCTAGTCTATGTTCACCCCATACCCCAGACCACTCCCTCTGCAAAGTTGGGTGAGGTTAGCCCAAAGTATGTGACCTCCAACTTCGAACAGACAAATAGACAGACATTCTCTCATATATTATATATATGAGGGAAAGGGTTATTGCAACTATTCTATTATGAATCCTCATATTCTGTTAAGAAAGAAGTTGAAGAATAATCTCTCAAAATTTTACTTTACACTTTTAATGATCCTGAGACATCAACATCCTCTAGAAGCTGTGGAAAATTGAATTCAAAAATGTATATAAAAATCTCAATATACATTCTCTATGGATATGATAAGATGTTACCGTGGGCGTGTTGATGATAGGACTAACCCAGGTGTATACTAACAGTGAAAATACAATAGGAGAGATACAGTGCCAGCCATGAGGCAATGAAAGCGGTGGACCTGGCGCCTGGACGACCAAGACGACCAAGACGACCAAGAGTGAGCTGGAAACAAGACACATACAGAGTCGGAAAGGTTGTATGGCAACTATACTGAAGGCAACAAACGCGACAGAGTTGAAATACAGAATACCATCATGGGATAAACAATGACAGTGTAAACAATGAAGCGACGTGCAGTGTAATTATAAGGTGCAGATGGGGAGAGTGGAGGGAGTACACACGGGAGAGTGTAGAGAGAGTGTACTCGGGGAGTGTGTAGAGAGTGTGTACTGCTGCACTGCTTAAAAAAAACACTAAGATTAGCATCAGTGATGAGATATCCATCCCACTCCTATCCATAACATACCCCCGCTCCCCCTCCCATTCCTCTCTTCCTGTACCCTTTTCCTTCCATCCTTTCTTCCTCATCTCCCTCTTTCTTATCTCTCTTCCCTCCCACACCCTTTTCTCCTCCCTCCTCTATGACCCCATTCTCATTTAAATTATTATGATCGTATTGTAAGGTACATAAAGCCTAAAACCCCCATCCACATTGCGTTTATGTTACGAAAATATCCCAGTGGTCGTCGTTTTGTACGAGACGTTTTTGGGTGATTACACGACAAAATATTACCATTGGTAAACGATGAATGACCCAAACTATTCCTGTAGGCCAAAAACAATAAAAACTTATTACATGCTCAGTACAGCTTTTTACAGAACCACAGAACAGGCGTGAATATGACTAAATCTTTCCCTACATTATCTCCAACATTCCACTGCGAGAACTTTATGAATATATTCGTGGAAATAAGCCTCACCCCGTGTAGATTTATTCCATCTTATTTTAGAGCCACAGCTCATTAATATTGCTTAATTCTGAAGTAAATTATCCGAAATCTGATATTCAAATTAGTTCCCCCCTTGTCTCGCTGGCCATCACACCTCTTCTCGGAGGCGTGGGCGGAATGCCAATAATCGACCCTGAAATCCACACCGATATTTGAGTCTCGTCAAGAATTGAAATTGGCCCTTGATCAGCCTACGGGTCGAGATCAAACAGGAACTGCCCCTTATCTGTCTGGCGGGGAGCGTGTATCTCCAGGCCAGGGTGCTGATTATTGATTCTTGGTGGCGAAGGCCGAGCGCTGGTGATGCTGGGTTGGGACGCCTCCACGCCTCTCCGATACTGGCACTTACGAGGCTCTATTACTGCGCGCCTCTCCGATACTGGCACTTACGAGGCGCTATTACTGCGTGTCTCTGCGGTACTGGCACTTACGAGGCGCTATTATTGCGCGCCTCTCAGATACTGGCACTTACGAGGCGCTATTACTGCGCGCCTCTCCGGTACTGGCACTTACGAGGCGCTATTACTGCGCGCCTCTCAGATACTGGCACTTACGAGGCTCTATTACTGCGCGCCTCTCCGATACTGGCACTTACGAGGCTCTATTACTGCGCGCCTCTCCGATACTGGCACTTACGAGGCGCTATTACTGCGCGCCTCTCCGATACTGGCACTTACGAGGCGCTATTACTGCGCGCCTCTCCGATACTGGCACTTACGAGGCTCTATTACTGCGCCCCTCTCCGATACTGGCACTTACGAGGCTCTATTACTGCGCGCCTCTCCAGTACTGGCACTTACGAGGCTCTATTACTGCGCGCCTCACCGATACTGGCACTTACGAGGCTCTATTACTGCGCGCCTCTCCGATACTGGCACTTACGAGGCTCTATTACTGCGCGCCACGCCGATACTGGCACTTACGAGGCTCAATTACTGCGCGCCACGCCGATACTGGCACTTACGAGGCGCTATTACTGCGCGCCTCTCCGATACTGGGACTTACGAGGCTCTATTACTGCGCGCCTCACCGATACTGGCACTTACGAGGCTCTATTACTGCGCGCCTCTCCGATACTGGCACTTACGAGGCTCTATTACTGCGCGCCTCTCCGATACTGGCACTTACGAGGCTCTATTACTGCGCGCCTCTCCCATACTGGCACTTACGAGGCTCTATTACTGCGCGCCTCTCCGATACTGGCACTTACGAGGCTCTATTACTGCGCCCCTCTCCGATACTGGCACTTACGAGGCTCTATTACTGCGCGCCTCTCCGATACTGGCACTAACGAGGCTCTATTACTGCGCGCCTCTCCGGCTGTGTAGTCTCGCAGGCGCACGCACCAACCCCGTGTTTGTGCTCTTTATTGATCTTAATCTCCTCGAGTGCAGTTAGTTAATAATAGAGGCTGACTGAGCGTTCAAACAGTCAGCGGTGAGTATCATATATAGACGTGACTGTGGTAATAGGTTAGTTTCAATAGGTGAGGAATTAATCGCATACCTTCTGGGTTGGTTGGTTGGTAAAGATTCGCTACTTGGAACAAACAGTTCCAAGTAGCACGGGCTATGGTGAGCCCGTCACCCTTCTGGGTGATTGGCGTTAGTCAGCACCTGGACTGTCCCTAATCTAGATAAATGAATTATAAGGTTGCAACACCGTTTATGCTCACGGGCTGGCTCAGACCTAAGGACCTATAACTGCCAATGTAACGCTTGTGTCCTGTGCGCACAAGGCTGCTAGTTGCTGAGCAAAGAGTGCGTTGCTACGCCCTCAGGCCCCGTGAGTCCTCCCCGACAGGCGCCGTGAAGGATAATTAGCCTGAGTGTAACTGGAGAGCCTCTGGAAAATACTGCCAAGATAACAGCCTCAGATTGCGGCCGACTTGCCGCGCCGCGTTCTCGTAACTCCTTCATTTCTTAATTCAGTGTGTTGTCTGAAGCGAAGCATGTTACAACGCACTCGTTCGCCTGAAAGAGTTCGCTACTCTGGGCTCAGCGTCCCGAGCTGTGTAACAATCTGGGGCCAGATTCACGAAAGCACTTACGCAAACACTTACGAACCTGTACATCTTTTCTCAATTCTTAGACGGCTTTGTTTGCACTGATGTTTGCAACATCAGTGGAAACACTTTTCCGGTTTGTCCAAATTCAATAGGACCGATTTCTACATTCGTACTGCCCTTCACGTCACTATAAGTAATACCTAAACAAGAGGATAGACTGAATTGTTGGACACATTGCCTTTTCTCAGAAGACGAGGCTGACGCCCTTAAAACCAAAGATCGGCGTATATCCAAATATATATTCTGCTACTTGGGTAACAGCTTCTCCCCCCCGTATCAACCTACCCTGGCTTTGCGCCCTGGAGAGGCCACTCCAAACCGACAACCAGAGCGCAACTCCATAGTCTCCTGAGACTGAAGGATGCCTATTACTATATTCTGCATACATTACTTATCCCCTAAAAGGCGACGGAAAATCTCGATATCTTTGATTAGAGTATTGAACTGTTGTATACATCGACCTCTGCTTGGGCACCCAATTTAAGCGCTGTGACACTATTGGGTGCCACAGTGCTTCACAGACGGAAAAAGACCGTTCGATGACTACTCTGTACTTACCTAGTTGTGCTTGCGGGGGTTGAGCTCTGGCTCTTTGGTCCCGCCTCTCAACTGTCAATCAACTAATGTACAGATTCCTGAGCCTACTGGCCTCTATCATATCTACACTTGAAGCTGTGTATGGAGTCAGCCTCCACCACATCACTGCCTAATGCATTCCATTTGTCTACTACTTTGACACTGAAAAAATTCTTTCTAACGTCTCTGGCTCATTTGGGCACTCAGTTTCCACCTGTGTCCCCTAGTGCGTGTGCCCCTTGTGGTAAATAGCCTGTCTTTATCTACCCTATCAATTCCTCTGAGAATCTTGTATGTGGTGATCATGTCCCCTCTAACTCTTCTGTCTCCCAGTGACGTGAGGTTTAATTCCCGTAGTCTCTCCTCGTAGCTCATACCCCTCATCATGTCCCCTCTAACTCTTCTGTCTCCCAGTGACGTGAGGTTTAATTCCCGTAGTCTCTCCTCGTAGCTCATACCCCTCAGTTCGGGTATCACTCCTTTTATGATAATTGGCTGAGAAACAATGCTTACAATCTCATTAAACTTAACATTCCTTTTAAGTGCAATCTACCAGTCTCTGATATTCCTCTTTATCTGTACCCCACCATTCAAGTATCATACACACCTGTCACCAAGAAAGATAATGAGAATCTTGCTCTACTCAAAGCTGTCACTCTTGAAACAATTGCCTCCTCCATCGAGAGTCTAAGATCTCACGAGCACTGTGTCTACACCGACGGCTCAGTCCAATCTTCTACTGGACGGACTGCAGCGGCATGTAGGTTCTATAGAAATAATATTTGCACAAAGTCTGTCAGTGTCAGGTTAAACAACTGGCTGACCTCCACACAAGCAGAACTAGCAGCATTACATTTAGCAACCAGCACATTAAAAAATATTGGAGGAGGAATAATATTCTGCGATTCAAAGTCTGCTCTTCAAGCAATCGAAAAGTTCTCTTGGAAGATCGACAGCAAGAACCTCATACTCCCAATTATAAATGACCTAATTGATGCACAGAGTAAAGGGTCTCGAATCTCCTTTGTATGGATACCTTCACACATAAATATAACCCATCATAATGAGACAGACATTGCAGCCAAATTAGCATGTAACAAGGATGAAGTTGAATTAGATCTAGGTATCCCCATCTCTGCTGTCAAAACTGTATTGGTCCAAACATTCAGATCTGATAGGAAAGAACTTACTGACTCCCAACGACCTGAAAGTACTAGTATAAAAAGCTATGATTTGTTCAGATCTGAAACCTACATCTATGGACAGCACAAAACGTCCACTAGACTGTGCGACACAGTGGTTGCAAGGATCAGGTTGGGTTACCGTTACCTGTGGCAGGTGGCTGCAGGTGACGGGTCTCCCAATCCTGAGCACTCCAGTTGCAAACTCTGTGAGCAGGAACTACGGCATGATCTCCCGCACTACATCACTGAATGCCCAGTTATTAGACCTTTCAGACCAGTTGGCATGAGGTACCTGGAGCTTTGCAATTACTTTATTCACTCTCGTATTCTTGAAGATATCCTCACAGTATACCCAAAATTTGCCAGTGCAGGCTATTAAACACATGACTCTGTATGACTAACCATCCTGCGAGATGGGGACTTGTATTACCACTGCTACCTTATTCAATCTTGTGTTGTTGATATCCTCAAAATGCATCCGGAGTCTGCCAGTGCAGACCGCTTATCACATGCCTCTGTATGACTAACCATCCTGTGTGATGGGGATTTTATAGCATCACCTAGTTAGCTTTTTTGACACACTGTACTCCACTTCATATAGTCTAGGGTAGCTGCACTAATGCAGATGTACCTCATAACTTAATAAAAAAAAAAAAAATCAGTTCGGGTATGATGGCATACCTTTGAACCTTTTCCAGTTTAGTCAGCTGTGTTTACTGCTCAATACGGAGGTGAAGCAGCCAAAGAATATGATTTGGGAAGTCTTGGGGAGGGAACACGGCGATGGATTGTTAAGATTGATTCTTAATTCTTAAACTTGAACTTGATTCTTAATTGATTCTTATTGATTCTTAATTCTTAATTCGGATTGAGTCTTAAACAAAAAAAAAATGGTTTCAAAACAACGAGACTAAATGACTTGCGTAAAAAACACTATATATGCAACTATTAAATTTGCCCCCCCCTTTCCCCCCCATTTTGGACTATTTACTAAACAGGCAAAAGCCCAATTGGTTTGGACAAGACCGCAGGATATATTCAAAAAAAAAAAAAAATAAGAAGTAAGAACAGTCGTACAAGTTAAGAATAAGGCTTGGCAACAGTTAAGGTTGTGATGACCTAACAACAGCTAAGGTTGTGATGACCTAACAACAGCTAAGGTGTGATGACCTAACAACAGCTAAGGTTGTGATGACCTAACAACAGCTAAGGTTGTGATGACCTAACAACAGCTAAGGTTGTGATGCCCTAACAACAGCTAAGGTTGTGATGACCTAACAACAGCTAAAGGTGTGATGACCTAACAACAGCTAAGGGTGTGATGACCTAACAACAGCTAAGGTTGTGATGACCTAACAACAGCTAAGGGTGTGATGACCTAACAACAGCTAAGGTGTGATGACCTAACAACAGCTAAGGTTGTGATGACCTAACAACAGCTAAGGTTGTGATGCCCTAACAACAGCTAAGGTTGTGATGACCTAACAACAGCTAAGGTTGTGATGACCTAACAACAGCTAAGGTGTGATGACCTAACAACAGCTAAGGTGTGATGACCTAACAACAGCTAAGGTTGCGATGACCTAACAACAGCTAAGGGTGTAATGACCCAACAACAGCTAAGGGTGTAATGACCCAACAACAGCTAAGGTTGTGATGACCTAACAACAGCTAAGGTGTGATGACCTAACAACAGCTAAGGGTGTGATGACCTAACAACAGCTAAGGGTGTAATGACCCAACAACAGCTAAGGTTGTGATGACCTAACAACAGCTAACGTGTGATGACCTAACAACAGCTAAGGGTGTGATGACCTAACAACAGCTAAGGTGTGATGACCTAACAACAGCTAAGGGTGTGATGACCTAACAACAGCTAAGGGTGTAATGACCCAACAACAGCTAAGGTTGTGATGACCTAACAACAGCTAACGTGTGATGACCTAACAACAGCTAAGGGTGTGATGACCTAACAACAGCTAAGGTGTGATGACCTAACAACAGCTAAGGGTGTGATGACCTAACAACAGCTAAGGGTGTAATGACCCAACAACAGCTAAGGTTGTGATGACCTAACAACAGCTAAGGTGTGATGACCTAACAACAGCTAAGGGTGTGATGACCTAACAACAGCTAAGGTGTGATGACCTAACAACAGCTAAGGTGTGATGACCTAACAACAGCTAAGGTGTGATGACCTAACAACAGCTAAGGTGTGATGACCTAACAACAGCTAAGGTGTGATGACCTAACAACAGCTAAGGTGTGATGACCTAACAACAGCTAAGGGTGTGATGACCTAACAACAGCTAAGGTTGCGATGACCTAACAACAGCTAAGGTGTGATGACCTAACAACAGCTAAGGGTGTAATGACCCAACAAGACGTCAGAAAGAGAAGAGATGACGTTTCGGTCCGTCTTGGCCCGTTATCAAGCCGGGTGACAGAAAGAGTGGAAGAGACAATTAAACAAGAAAGTGAGAAGTATGTGAGGGAAAGAAGGAGGTAAGAGTAAGACGAGAGATAAGAATCAGATGAAAGGAAATAATAAAGGTGTAAAGAAAGAATAAGATTAGAAAGGTAACATTATGAAGAAGATAAGAATAAGAGGAAGGTAAGAATAAGATGGAAGATAAGAATAAGATGAAAGGTAAGAATGAGAAGAGAGGTGAGAATAAGATGAAATGTAAGAAGCAGAAAAAAGTAAGAATAAAAGAAAATGGAAAGAATAACAGAATCAGGTAAAGTAATGGAAAGAAGAACAAAGGAAGAAGAATAGTAAAATGTATAAATAAGAAAAAGCAAGAAATAAGGAAGGAAAAATAAAGAAATCTGCAAGAGGCCAATTAGCACAGCGAAGTAATCTGATAGCGTAAGAGACAAAGAAAATAGCCTAGAGAGGGCAAAGCTTAAGTCAAGTCACGTTTGTTAAGAAGGTTAGAGCATTTATGCAGGGAAGAGTCAACAGCAACATAGCCAGGACTCAGATTCATGTTGAGTATGTTATGCATCAGAGCCGATTCAATAAGACGGAATCTGTGAAGAATAGAGGCAGGAAAGCTTAGTTTCTGCAGACTTAATACTTCTTTAAGAAATCCACAAGGGCCGTGACGAGGGTTCGAATCTACGTCCGAGAGGATCCCAGACGCTGCCTTAATCGACTAAGCTACGACATGGTTAAGAGAATTGCAACCGGGAAATCATCCTGATTTACCAACGCTCATTTGATGCATTGTGATTTCTGTCTTTAATACTCCTTTTGTGTTCCTTAAGTCTGTCATTCAGTGTACTGCCAGTTTCACCAAAGCATTAGAGAGGACAAGACAAACAGGAAATAGATTACACACCAGCAACACTGGAGCAGAAGGATTAGTGAGAATCACATTACTAAGAGTGTAAGTGGGTAGAAAGACTATCTACACATGCAGGCGATGAGTCACAATAACGTGGCTGAAGTATGTTGACCAGACCACACACTAAAAGTTGAAGGGACGACGACGTTTTCGGTCCGAGAATGGTCCAAGACGGACCGAAACGTCGTCGTCCCTTCAACTTTTAGTGTGTGGTCTGGTCAACTATCTACACATCAAGAGGACGAAGGCTATTTGTTAGATTTTTGAGTTCAGATATGAGGGGAAGGCAGAACACAATGGTACTAGTGTTGGAAACAGATTTGGGATGAAAGAAATTGAGTTTAGCTTGAGAAATGGCAAGAATTGCTTTATTTGCAGGCGATGAGTCACAATAATGTGACCACACACTAGAAGATGAAGGGACGACGACGTTTCGGTCCGTCCTGGATCATTCTCAAGTCGATTGTGACTTGGTCCACAATCGACTTGATAATGGTCCAGGACGGATCGAAACGTCGTCGTTTCTTTCATTTTCTGATGTATGGTCTGGTCATCATATCTTCAGCAACGTTACTGAGACTCATCGCCTGCAGATGAACTCAACAGTTACTGGTATTTTGCGCATAAACTTTATGTGAAATATACCGAATTTGAGCCCAGAAAGGATCGACTGGGTACCAGTCTTCAACTGCTTGTTCATGTTCTTCTAGCAATAATTACTAAATAATAATCTACTGGCTTAGTACTTTTGTCTAACAATCACTTTGAATGCTATCACAACCAGCTCGAGACCGGACTAGCCACAGAACTCGCCGCCAACTCCTTAACTCGATTGATTGATTGATGAAGATTAAGCCACCCCAAAAGGTGGCACGGGCATGAATAGCCCGTAAGTGGTGGCCCTTTGGAGCCATTACCAGTATCATTACCCGATACTGGAGATCTATGGAGGTGCTACTGCACCCTACGGAGAGGTCGTGACCTCTGCCTTAACAAGTGATCAACTGCCTTAACTCCTGATCAACTGGGGATCCATTGATCCCTAACGAGTTTCACGTCCCCTAATACGACGAGTTTACTCGTTTGCTGTCAAGTATCCTTCAGAGAGTTTACCAACGTCAGGGGAGGGGAGGGGGGGAGAGTCTTTTAATGTAGAAGAAAGTTTATGTTCATTATATTACTGTGTACCGCGTTCTTAATTAGATCCCTATACTCTAATGTTTATTTTCCACTGAACACATAAAATACTTATCAAGATATTGCCAATGAGAGTATAATTAACTAAAAGATCTTGGCTGATTAAACTTGTTATGTCTTGACACGTTATCTGATCAAGTCTAAGGGTTGCAATCTAAAGCTAACGATAGCATAGATAACAAAGGCAGTGTAGAGTTAATAAAGGCAATATGAAGTTAACAAAGGAGGCGTATAGCTAACAAAGAAGGTATAGAGCTTAAGTACAAAGTTAACAATAGCAGCGCATACTTATTAAATGCAGTGCAAAATTAAAGGCATCGTAGAGTTAATAAATACATTGAAGAGCTAACAAAAGTAGTGCAGAGATAACAATGCAAGTTAAGGTTTAAATTTGTACAGGAATAAAAATACCAGAGTTAACTTAACTATGGGACCCGTCGGCTGAGCGGACAGCGCTCGGGATTAGTAGCCCTAAGGTTCCAGGTTCAATCCCCGGCGGAGGCGAAAACAAATAGGCAGAGTTTCTTTCACCCTGATGCATCTGTTTACCTAGCAGTAAATATGTACCTGGGAGTTAGACAGCTGCTACGGGCTGCTTCCTGGGGGTGTGTAACAAAAAAAAGAGGCCTGGTCAAGGACCGGGCCGCGGGGACGCTAAGTCCCGATATCATCTCAAGATAAGATAACCTGATACTGAATCTGTTTCCAAATCTCTCTCAAGAAACAGTCCCCCCCCCCACGAACTGTCAGTTACTTGTATAATAAACGGAGTCAATGTTGTTAGTATGAGAGTCTCACTGTATCCCCTTTCCCCCCCCCCCCCCCCCTACACCCTCATCCCCCCTACCGCACCCCCTACCCCCTACCCCGCCCCCCTAAACCCCTACCCCTCATACATCAGATAACTCACAGGTAAGGATGACTTTCCCCCCCCCCCCCTCTCTCTCTCTCTCTCTCTCTCTCTCTCTCTCTCTCTCTCCTTTATTTCACACGCTATTAATTAGCCACTTGTAAATGAATTATCTTGAGGCATTAAATATTCATTGAGTGTGTTAGGCGCAGTAATGAATTGCTAATTGGCTCCCGAGGTATTTATCTAATAATCTGTGACCCACATATCGCCAGGGAGTATCGACGCATTTTCTGCATGTGATTAGAGGGGTTGGTGCTGTTAACGGGCCCACGACCAGTGGTTCTTATCAATGAGGGACCAGATTCACGAAGCAGTTACGCAAGCACTTACGAACGTGTACATCTTTCCTCAATCTTTGGCGGCTTTGGTTACGTTTATTAAACAGTTCACAAGCATGACAACTTCCCAATCAACTGTTGTTATTGTTATAAACAGCCTCCTGGTGCTTCAGAGCTCATTAATTATTTAATAATTGTAATCAAAGCCGCCAAAGATTGAGGAAAGATGAATAGGTTCGTAAGTATTTCGTGAATCTGGCCCGTGGTTCCTGCACTTTATGGAAGGA
Source organism: Procambarus clarkii (assembly GCF_040958095.1). Taxonomy (NCBI): domain Eukaryota; kingdom Metazoa; phylum Arthropoda; class Malacostraca; order Decapoda; family Cambaridae; genus Procambarus; species Procambarus clarkii. The sequence goes on from NC_091157.1 coordinate 11,942,751, forward strand.
ACGAGGATGTGGTCATCATTCCTCACCCCCGTCCCATCCCAAATCCTTATCCTGACCCCTTCCGAGTGCTATATAGTCGCATTGGCTTGACGCTTTCCCATGAAAATTCCCTCCCTTCCTTGTATAATACCAATCACTTGGCTTGGACGGTACAGAGACGGTCTCGCTTCGTGCAGGTCGTCGTTCAATCCCCGACCGTCCAAGTGGTTGGGCACCATTCCTTCCCCCTCGTCCCATCCCAAATCCTTATCCTGACCCCTTGTTGTTGTTGTTTCTGATTTAGCTTCTCAGAGCGAAGTGTCCATGTAGCACGGGCTATGGTGAGCCCTTAAGGTTAAATCCTTATCCTGACCCCCCTTCCAAGGGCTATATATAGTCGTAAAGGCTTGGCGCTTTCTCCTGATAGCTCCCTATATAATATTATAATTCCCAGTACGGTCGTGTTCGGTACTTGTATTCAATAGTAACTCATGGCAGTAAATTAGAGTAATGAGTAGCTGGGATTGCTTTGTCGTCGAAATGAGTTGTTGTAATAATTTGTGGAGACACAGAACTGATACCTGCTTGATGGGCTTCTGGGAGTTGTTCTACTCCCCGACCCTGCCCTGAGGCCAGGCTTGACTTGTGAGAGCTTGGTTCACCAGGCTGTTGCTTGGAGCGGCCCGCAGGCCGCTATACTTTGTCTCTAAGGGCCGATATTTCTTCTGTACTGGTTTGGGTTTCCATGTTTCTTTGTGGGAAATTCGAAGTTTTTATTAAAAAATTCGAAGGAGGCCGTTTATAACAATAGCAACAGTTGATTGGCAAGTTTTCATGCTTGTAAACTATTTAATAAATGTAACCAAAGACGTCAAAGATTGAGGAAAGATGTACACGTTCGTAAGTACTTGCGTAACTGCTTCGTGAATCTGGCCCTTGTTGATTATCCACAAGAACGTTTGTGTGCACAATACGACTCGTTGCATCTTGAACCATGCACCAGCTTGAGGGCAGGTTACATTAACTCGTGAAGGACTAGTAGCTAGCTTGCATAGATGAAATTCTTTAATGTAATTACCGCTGAACTTGGTGTAGAACACAAAGTTGTGATAGGTTGGATAGTTGTAAGGTCTCGAGGTTGTGGTTGTTTGGGAAGGTCACGAAGTTGTGGTTGTTTTGGAGGTCTGGCCACCAATAGCTGGCGAATATCTCCTTTTTCATCTCCATTGTCAGAGAGAAAGGAAATCTTCAGGAAAGATTTCCTAAGGAAAGATTTAGGAAAGATAGAAAGTCCTTTAAGACAATTGGTACTCTCAATGGTTATTGGTATTCTCACTCTCCTTAGAAAGTCAAGAGGAATATCTTAAGAAAAATATTAAAATTCTAATTTAATAATAATTATTTGAAATTACAATTATTCTTAACATTAGCAGTATGGTTGGAATACTCCCCTGCCTTCCATAGGCGACATCATCTAGAGACATGGTTGTGTAGCATATTATCATGGTATGTAGGCTTGGTATCCTGCCGTTATGATGGCAGGATATCTTCCCACCATAAACTCTGATACCAAAGTGACCGCTGCGGAGAGATACCATACCGATACCTGCAGACTTATACCAGAGATCTCCTGGGGTAAACAGGGGCGGGAGGGGGAAGGGAGAGCGCTTGTGTGTGTGTGTGTGTGTGTGTGTGTGTGTGTGTGTGTGTGTGTGTGTGTGTGTGTGTGTGTGTGTGTGTGTGTGTTTGTGTGTGTACTCACCTAGTTGTGCTTGCGGGGGTTGAGCTCTGGCTCTTTGGTCCCGCCTCTCAACTGTCAATCAACAGGTGTACAGGTTCCTGAGAACCTGTGTGTGCGCGCGCGCGCGCAGGTTGCATAATTCGATAATATTGCAGAGACTTCCTCAGGCAGAGACTTCCTCAGGCAGAGACTTCCTCAGGCAGAGACTTCCTCAGGCAGAGACTTCCTCAGGCAGAGACTTGGCGCTATAACTGAATTGTGTTCTATCTGTGATACGTTAAAAAATATATTTAAAAGTTCATCAATGACTCCGATTAATGATAACGTCTACCATATGATAATTACCAGAAGGTCATTGATCGATAAGTGATCTATAGAGTAATATGATCGGAGATAAATGCATTGCGTTCTTTTAAGACTCGTCTGAAATGCAATTGATATAGAATGATTTGTTGCTCCAAGTAGACATCTTGCGCTATTTATATATATATTTTGAAGTATGACCATTTGACCATTTTCAATGACCATTTACAAATGTTGCAGGACGCAAAATTGTCAGTTTAGGGAGTGCTTTGATTTAGATTTTGTTTAGTTTTGAATAAACAATTTAGCTAGTAAATTGTCTTTGTATTAATTTCCATTTTTTTGTAATTTATTTACATTGCATTTACATTGATAATGCATTTCACAGATGTTGCAGAAGGCAGAATAATGGCTAGAATAATGGCAGAATAATGGCTAGAATATATGGCAGAATAATGGCAGAATAATGGCTAGAATATATGGCAGAATAATGGCAGAATAATGGCTAGAATATATGGCAGAATATATGGCAGAATAATGGCAGAATAATGGCTAGAATATATGGCAGAATAATGGCAGAATAATGGCTAGAATATATGGCAGAATAATGGCAGAATAATGGCAGAATAATGGCTAGAATATATGGCAGAATAATGGCAGAATAATGGCTAGAATATATGGCAGAATAATGGCAGAATAATGGCTAGAATATATGGCAGAATATATGGCAGAATAATGGCAGAATAATGGCTAGAATATATGGCAGAATAATGGCAGAATAATGGCTAGAATATATGGCAGAATAATGGCAGAATAATGGCAGAATAATGGCTAGAATATATGGCAGAATAATGGCAGAATAATGGCTAGAATAAATGGCAGAATAATGGCAGAATAATGGCTAGAATATATGGCAGAATAATGGCAGAATAATGGCTTTCACAAAGCTTACGGAACACTTCATGGAATTCATGTTCGTTATCCCTCAAATTGTATTCTCATCATTTTAATTATTTTGCTGTTATGTTACAACCCGTTCTCGCAAATTCGTATAGTCAATATTGACTTATTAACTACGTGCATAGGTGATATACTAAACATAATAGATACCCTTAAAAAGCTTCATAGAAAACACCGACCTTACCTAACCTTGTTAGTATCTTAAGATAAGCATCTTATTGCTTCGTAATTACAACTATTACTTAACCTATACCTATAATAGGTTAAGTAACAATTGTAATTACGAAGCTATAAGATGCTTAAGATACTAACAAGGTTAGGTAAGGTCGGTGTTTTCTATGAAGCTTTTTAAGGGTATCTATTGTTTAGTATGTCACCTATGCACTTATTTAATAAGTCAATATTGACTTTACGAATTTGCGAGAACGGGTTGTATGTTATGCTAATGTAGGTCTCACTGCTCTAACTGTATGGTATAAGTTTAAACGGCTGTACACCTGCACACTCAAGCCACATCTGTAATGATTTGTATCAATCGATTGCGAATAAAGTTTTTAAATTTAATGCAGATGATGAGTCACAACAACGTGGCTGAAGATATGATGACCAGACCACACACTAGAAGATGAGGAGACGACGACGTTTCGGTCCGTCTTGGACAGTCCTGGGGCCAGATTCATGAAGCAGTTACGCAAGCACTTACGAACGTGTACATCTTTCCTCAATCTTTGACGGCTTTGGTTACATTTATTAAACAGTTTACAAGCATGAAAACTTCCCATTCAACTGTTCTTATTGTTATAAACAGCCTCCTGGTGCTTCGGAGCTCATTAACTGTTTAATAATTGGAAACAAAGCCGCCAAAGAATGAGAAAAGATGTACAGGTTCGTAAGTGCTTGCGTAAGTGCTTTCGTGAATCTGGCCCCTGGACTGTCATTTCTCCATCTCCTGATGTGTTGTTTAGTCATTCTAATTCTAAGTTAATAAATCTGATTTTCCTAAAACCTGCATGCAGTTCACAGGCATTATTCATGCAGACTTATTCATTCGTTGCAGTGAGACAGTCATATTGATGCAGTGTTTCATAAACGTTACTGGCTTACACAAAAAAATCACAATAGCGTGATGCATCAAATGAACAAATCCACAAGGTTTCAACTCTTTTTGACCATGTCGTAGCTCAGTCTATAAAGGCAGCGTCTGAGATGATCTCGGACGTAGGTTCGAATCCTCGCCACGGCCCTTGTGGATTTGTTCAACGTTACTGGCTGTTATGAAAACGAAATTTTCACCCGCTCTAGTACAGAGATTCTTTACATACTTGCTTTATAGCCATAGCTTCTACACACAGATCCTGGATCTCCCGCGTGGAGACACTCACTCCCACAGCATAATACAGTACATGGGAGTATCCTTGACCAGACCACACACTAGAAATTGAAGGGACGACGACGTAATTTCTAGTGTGTGGTCTGGTCAACATACTTCAGCCACGTTATTGTGACTCATCGCCTGCATATGGGAGTATCCGCTGTCTGGGAGAATTGGGCTGGAACCGCTAGACGTTGTCCTTGGCGCTATAGTCGTTGGTTCGGAGGTTAAACTGCCTCTTAAAAACCGGAAGATTTTGACGTAGTCGAGAACCATTTGTTATGTAAAACAGGACTCGGGCCATATCACGTGAAAAGTAAAAGAGCAGAGCGTTGAATTATCGAGTGGTTACTGGGAACGTTCCGTCGTCATCTGTCTGCAAAGCAAGACAACAAGGCTCGCTGTTTCAATGGATTTACACATTACTAAACAAAAGCCGAGAGACTTGCATGCGTCACTGTGCCATATATGTTTGCTTTTTAAGAAACCTGGAGCCAAAACTTAACAACTGAAAACATACAAGGCATGCAAACATACCCTCTGATGACAGGTGCCATAAGGTTTATAATGAAAGAAACTATAAAGGCAGAGTTCTCAATATACCAATATGATAAAGAGCTCTCACTCTCATAGGTGAAGAAATTGTAGCAGAAAATAATTCAATTATTCCATTAGACAAGACGTAGTTCCTTGTATTACTCCCACCTGAACATAATACAACATTAACCGAAATTAATTTCATTGACAGTTTATAGATTCACAAGTCTATATTGCAAACATTTTTTTAAACTGTTTAATGTTTTAGTGAATTTAAAGAAAAATGTAAATGCAAAATAGGATTTAATGAAGCAATAGTTACAGCCCCGCTCCTGTGCCAGGTAAGTCCACTACGGGCTCACCATAGCCCTTTCTACTTGGAACTTTTTGTTCCCAGTAGCTGAATCTATAACAACAACAACAACAATGAAGCAATTTCGTTATATATTACTGGTTTTTTCTTGAGTTAAGAATGAGGGAAGTGTTTTGGGCATAAATAGGTGTGCTCTGGACTGGGAGTGGGTACTTTTCTGAACAGACACTTTTTAGAAGGAAGGTGTGGTTATTTTAGTGTGTGATGGGGAGGGGGGGTCTTCTGAGTGATGAACAGCACTTAGAAGAGTCGTGTACTCAACTGGTACACTTGTACAAGTGTACCAGCACCTGGTGTGTAACTGTACCAGCTCCTGATGTACAACTGTACTCAGATTTCTCCTGCGTTAGGCTAATAGTCGGTGGTGACTGTTAGGGAAATAATGATTAGTTAGACAAATAATTATTACCTAACTCACCAACAGTTAGGCTAAGGAGCTCCCCCCAGTTATGACGCAGTCCGCGCTACTCGTTCACATTTAAGAGGATAACTTCTTGTCAGCATTGAAATCACCTCAACGCGGGAACTACACTCAATGATTCAGTCGATTCGGAAGACGTTGAACTCCTTTACGACGTTACGCTTGTTCCAGCGAGGTGCCATTGTACTTGAGACGATTAGGAGCTCAGTCGGGTATGTGGTTTTAATTGGAACCTGTTTCCATTTACCCAAAAGCAATACAAATAATTTCGATGCGAATTATGAGGATTTTTTTATCCATGCAATGTTAGGATCCTCACCACCTTACGTTACCTTGATCTTAAGCTAAGTTTAATTTTCACGGGTAATTCAGTGTATTAATGAGTCTTTCGGCGCAGTGGAGAGGGGGGGGGGGGGTCCTGCTGCATGGGTGACAGCTTCACTTATCAACCAACCCTGGCTTTGTGCCCTGGAGAGGTCACTCCTGACCGACAACCAGAGCGCAACTCCAGAGTCTCCTGAGATTGACGGATGCCAACTACTAATAAGTCTTTCCTATTGCAATGGGAGAAATCATGTCAATGCAAACATAATCGTTGAGTGTTTTTGACATGCTCTAAGATAATAAATGATAAAACAGATTAATTATACAGATAACAAAATTACATTGCACTACAAGTTAATAACCCAAATTATAGAACCTAACAGCAATTATATAAAAATATAAAAATTAACAACTGTTCAACTAGCATCGCGGAATCAACCTAACACGATAAAGAAAATGCAGACATTTAGGTAATCAAACGACTAAAGTGGATAATAATATTAATAAACACGAAGTTTACAGTCAATAAAATGACCCGGATATATTGACTGTCATCAATCCTCTCTCCTGAAGCTCCCGTTGGTCTGGTCTTTATGTCTTCCTCAATGTTCTGCGTCACTGTTATCCGGTTATGTCTCTTCCTCTTTTGCTGTGTCACTTTGTTATCTGCAGCTTTTATTGGTCTGATCTACGCCCGCTACCAGCTAGTTAGAGTCAAGTATTTTACGGACTGCGTCAAGCATGTTAATGGACCTGTGTCAAGCATGTTACCGGCCTGCGTCAAGCATGTTAATGGCCTGCGTCTGGTATGTTAATGGCCTGCGTCAAGCATGTTAATGGACCTGTGTCAAGCATGTTACCGGCCTGCGCCAAGCATGTTACCGGCCTGCGTCTGGCATGTTACCAGCCTGCGTCATACCAGGTACTGTCCTGCGTCACGCATGCTACTGACCTGCATCATATTACTTTCCTGCTTCACATTACTTTTGCACCTCAGCCCCAGACGTTAAAATATTTGACGTTTGACTCGTCATTTACTTAAATAATTAGAAACTGCCTTCGGTACCATTATTATTTAATATTTCTTTATTGCTAGAGATTTGTTATGTTTAATCACGAGACTTTACTACTCGCCTTTCCTAAAGTTTATTGTTAGGAATGTTTTTATTTTTTATTTGTTTTTTGTTGCCCGATTAAATGTTTTTTTTCTTCGGTGACTCCTGGAGTTACTGCTAGGCGGGCCTTTACGCCTCTCGTGGCTGGCTGAGATAAAACCCCTTTGTTAAGTGCGTGTGGGTCGCTGGGAACAATTGAGTTTAAGATGTACCATAGTGACGGAAGGGGGGAGTGAAAGTCATTGGTGGGGGGCGGGCGGGGAGAAGGGGGGGAGTTCACAGTACTCACAATACTCACAATACACACACACACACAGCCGGCGGCCGAGCGGACAGCACGCTGGACACTTGATCCTGTGGTCCCGGGTTCGATCTCGGGCGCCGACGAGAAACGATGGGCAGAGTTTCTTTCACCCTATGCCCCTGTTACCTAGCAGTAAATAGGTACCTGGGAGTTAGTCAGCTGTCACAGGCTGCTTTCTGGGGTGTGTGTGGTGTGGGGTAAAAATAGTAGTAGTAGTAGAAACAGTTGATTGACAGTTGAGAGGCGGGACCAAAGAGCCAAAGGTCAACCCCCGCAAGCACAACTAGGTGAGTACACACACACACACCATAAATTGTGTGATTAAATAACAGACAAATCAATTAAAGAATAATTGAATAACCAGTACACCACAGTCACCACCATCACAGTCAACCAGTACACCACCATCACAGTCAACCAGTACACCACCATCACAGTCAACCAGTACACCACCATCACAGTCAACCAGTTCACCACCATCACAGTCAACCAGTACACCACCATCACAGTCAACCAGTACACCACCATCACAGTCAACCAGTACACCACCATCACAGTCAACCAGTACACCACCATCACAGTCAACCAGTACACCACCATCACAGTCAACCAGTACACCACCATCACAGTCAACCAGTACACCACCATCACAGTCAACCAGTACACTACCATCACAGTCAACCAGTACACCACCATCACAGTCAACCAGTACACCACCATCACAGTCAACCAGTACACCACCATCACAGTCAACCAGTACACCACCATCACAGTCAACCAGTACACCACCATCACAGTCAACCAGTTCACCACCATCACAGTCAACCAGTACACTACCATCACAGTCAACCAGTACACCACCATCACAGTCAACCAGTACACCACCATCACAGTCAACCAGTACACTACCATCACAGTCAACCAGTACACTACCATCACAGTCAACCAGTACACCACACTCACCACAATCGCGGAAAGACATCACTACCAACAATCAGAACCACAATCACAAACAATATTCCCGTCATGCACCACAACTCCTTGACAGGACCACTGATAAATCTTCTTAATAATTCTACATTAGGTTTGATCCTCTGTATTTCCACGACCCCGCACACCCTCCTCCGTTATCCTCGGTGTTTTCCCATTCCAAATTCTGGAAAGTTGATATCTTTCGATCCGGAAATGTGTCTCCTTGTACTGTGTACAATCTTCAATCTCCAAAATTATATCTAATCAATCTTCGGCTATCCAGAGAATCTATCGAAACTGATGGTGTTACAGGAGAGGACGGACACAGAAATCTGTGCCCTGTAGTTGCAACCGTTCCGACACGCTCGAACGCAGGTCTATCCGGATTAAGAACATGTTCTATCCGACTTTGACACCAGATAGATCCGACACCAGCAAAACCAGATAGATTCAGATCACCTGCAGTATTTCAAAACACTTCCTTATTATTAAGTTTAATTATTCTTTACAGTTTATCATTCATTATCATTTATAATCATTCATTTTTATATTTCATTTTCATCATTCTTTACAAAATTTTCCTATTTTTTTGTCGATTGCTTTTCCTTGAAAATTCCCTTCCCATTTCCCTACTGCAATAGGATTCTCTCGAGTGTAATTCTTCCTCAGGTTCATCTATTCCTTTTGTCTTTGACTTGTACTCTTTCACAGTCTTATACCACTAAATACTTCCACCAGTTTGTTCCACTCCTGATGCTCATTCTCAGCCCGATGTTTCATGCCTCTTTTTTTCCACTTGCATGTAATTTATATATCCATTTTTTCAGTCTTGTACTTTATGGACATTGCATTTTGTACTCATTAATCAACTCATTCGTTCTAAGTTCACAACTTTTAATGTTTCCATCTCGTTTCTTGGATCTATTGCTTACTTGTACATAATATTTGATTAAGGGGGCATATCGATGTAAAATTAAAAATGGTTCAATTTGCTTATAAATTTTTTTATGAAATGGTTATAGAAAGGGCTGCAGCTGGTCCAAGTTTCATCATTTTTGATATGCCCCCTTAAACAACACTATCGCTGCTGTTGTCACACTGTAACGAGCTATTGTATCCGTGCGCCTGATACAACATATGACAAGCTATAAATTTTGTTCCTGCAAATGCAAAAATCTTGTCGTCCACGTCATTACCGTTTACGCTTGGGTCGTTATGCACACTCATTGTAAAATCCTCAGGGACTATTCGAGCTGTTCGAATGAGATCAATAATGACAATCGCTTTTTAAACTTCTTGCTATAACATTAATCCGGCTCATAATTCGATGCAAAAATATCTCTCTCATTATGGTTAATGCATATTCAATTACAGCCACACACACGGACTAGAGGACGACCTGCACAAACTGGTGGAATGGTGTAGAAAATGGCTACTGAAGTTCAATTCGGGTAAGTGTAAAGTAATGAAATTAGGCGAAGGGAACAGAAGGCTGAATACAATGTATCATTTGGGAGGTGATATCCTGCAAGAGACAAATAGAGAGAAAGATCTGGGGGTTGATATCTCACTGAACCTGTCCCTAGAGGCCCACATCAAAAGGATATCATCAGCGGCATTTGCTAGACTGGCCAACATAAGAACTGTCTTTAGAAACTTGTGTAAGGAATCGCTCAGGCCCTTGTATACCACTTATGTAAGACCAATCCTGGAGTATGCAGCTCCAGCCTGGAGTCCATACCTAGTTAAATACAAGACAACTTTAGAGAAAATTCAGAGGTATGCCACCAGACTGGTCCCGGAACTGCGAGGTATGAGCTACGAGGAAAGGCTAAGGGAGCTGATCCTCACATCCCTGGAAAACGGAAGAATAAGGGGAGACATGATAACCACCTACAAAATTCTCAGGGGAATTGACAGGGTGGACAAAGACAAACTCTTTAGCACGGGTGAAACACGAACAAGGGGACACAGGTGGAAACCTAGTATCCAGATGAGCCACAGAGACATTAGAAAGAATTTTTTTAGTGTCAGAGTAGTTAACAAATGGAATACACTAGAAAGTGATGTGGTGGAGGCAGACTCCATACACAGTTTCAAATGTAGATTTGATACAGTCCAATAGACTCAGGAATCTGTACACCAGTTGATTGACAGTTGAGAGGCGGGACCAAAACGCCAAAGCTCAACCCCTGCAAGCACAACTAGGTGAGTACAACTAGGTGAGCACAACTAGGTGAGTACAACTAGGTGAGCACAACTAGGTGAGTACAACTAGGCGAGAACACGTTAGCAAAGGTTGTATTCCACAAGAAAACTATTCTTCGGTACTTCCTTAATCCTTATCATACCACTGACATACATTTTCCTTCCCTACGTCTTATTTGTTGCGTCCCTCCACGACCATTATCTCACTATTAACATCCATTCTCCTCTCCTATTTCTAAATTTGTTCCTGGCTCCCACCTACCACACATTTCCACTTGTCTCCATTTCTTGGTTTTGTACAAAACCAAGAAATGGAGACAAGTTAAACCAATAACTTGTCTCCATTTGGAGACAAGATATGGAGACAAGTTGTACCAAATGGAGACAACCAATATTTGTATATATTTCAAGCTGCCCGAATATTCATGGATGCTTCTGCTCTCTGGGGCGGAGTAATCGTCCAACCTCACTGATCTCACCTTTAATTGGGAGACGCTGGGGACCCCTATTCCAGTCCCCCTCTGATTTGTTACATGGAATGTAGGGTCGTTTGTACCATCGAGTGGTCCGAGGATGGGGTGAACAAATTCCTAAGCAATTTAACAAATTTAAAATAACTAAGAAAATGAAATTTTAAACATTTCATGTAATTTATATTAATGATTACTATGTAAACAGTCCAGACGTGATTCGAATTGCTATTTACTCTGTAATCTGTTTAAGTATAAATGTTCCACAAATTCACAGGAAAGAACATTTAAGTATCACATTAATTTTATGTGAAATTCCTTGTGAACCATTTCGCGCATGGTATTTACATGATAAATCTATAATGAGTCGCTTAATTTGCTACGTTTATTACAAATCAGTATCGTTAAAAAGTCAGTATTCGTTATAACAAAATGAATTTTGGAAAATATACTAGAGACAGAAGTCTATTAGAAAATAAAGTAAAAAAACGGCCATTCTTATATGCAGGCGATGAGTCACAATAACGTGGCTAAAGTAAGTTGACCAGACCACACACTAGAAGGTGAAGGAATGACGACGTTTCGGTCCGTCCGGGACCATTCTCAAGTCGGCTGTCTTACTCTATCGACTTGAGAATGGTCCAGGACGGACCGAAACGTCGTCGTCCCTTCACCTTCTAGTGTGTGGTCTGGTCAACATTCTTATTATGTTTGGGTGTGAGTGACTTGGCCCGCTGTCTCAACACAGGGCGAGGCGAGACCAGGATTAAGGAGAATATTCATGTTATTTGCGACGTAAGACCTCATAAAATTCCAAGTGTAAAGACACCGACATAAAAGGTAAAATCTCTCAGCTTCCACAACTTGAGAAAATTAACCCCATTGTGAAGGTCTTCTAAGACGGCAAATCCGATTCCCCAGCAGAGGAAATCAAGCCTTGTGACGCCCTTGCAGGAGACTCAAGATTGAGGTAGAAACGTCAAGCTCAAAATACCACCCACAAAGCCCCAGCCAACAGTGGGTGGAAGTACGCGAGAATCCTGTCATTAACATCCCCAAGAACAATCTTATGGAAATTATTGCTGGTACGGCGTTAGATTTTTTCGAATTCCATATTAGTGCTTCTCTTGTTGGGTTACTTTCCCCGTTCTCTACTTGTAGTTAATGTCTTGGGCGGTGGGAGGCGCTGGTGGTGGGCCGTGGGGATCAGCTGGGCGCCACGCACACCAGAAGTTTTACGGGTGAAAGTTACAATGGACGAGATCAAAGGATAAATAATGCCTTTGTTCCCGTGGGAGGCGCAGTAGGAGGAGGTGGTGGTGTGGGTGTCCTTGTGTTTACTTCCGCTGGGCAGGTGTCGTTTATAAGACAAAATGACCGAGGGTCTGGGTGGTGCGGACAAGGAGTCATTGTGGAAGAAAAGTTCTGGAGTGTGACTTGAAAGGTACTATGTTGACCAGACCACACACTAGAAGGTGAAGGGATGACGACGTTTCGGTCCTTCCTGGACCATTCTCAAGTCGATAGAGTAAGACAGTCGACTTGAGAATGGTCGATAGAGTAAGACAGTCGACTTGAGAATGGTCGATAGAGTAAGACAGTCGACTTGAGAATGGTCGATAGAGTAAGACAGTCGACTTGAGAATGGTCCAGGACGGACCAAAACGTCGTCGTCCCTTCACCTTCTAGTGTGGGATCTGGTCAACTTACTTTAACCACGTTATTGTGACTCATCGCCTGCATTTGAAAGGTACTAATCGAAATATGAAGCTAGACCAGATAAAGGTGAGAGCCAGTTTGAGCTGAGGACCTATGCTTGACAAAGTTGTCACTCTTTTTGTTACAAGACTGCAGGCAATCACAGCATTACCCAGCCTTCTCCTAGTCATACCCACAACCCGAGGGACTGTGAGCAAATATTTGTGTTATCAAGTATCAAAGGTGAGCGTCCACACAAGTCGCATGTATAATGATGAACCAGCTACACCACACAGGTGGCTACACCAGCTCACTTAACCAGTAAAGTGAGCCGGTGTAGCCACTGGGAAGAGACTTGTTGAGTCATGTGCCAATGGATCTTCAGGCGAGAGGTCCGCAGACCACTTGGTTGTATGACATTACGTAGTGTGGACGCAAACCTTTATGCTCAAACTCTCTTCAAGCTTTCCCAGCAAGGTTCTCTCTTCAAGCTTTCCCAGCAAGGTTCTCTCTTCAAGCTTTCCCAGCAAGGTTCTCTCTTCAAGCTTTCCCAGCAAGGTTCTCTCTTCAAGCTTTCCCAGCAAGGTTCTCTCTTCAAGCTTTCCCAGCAAGGTTCTCTCTTCAAGCTTTCCCAGCAAGGTTCTCTCTTCAAGCTTTCCCAGCAAGGTTCTCTCTTCAAGCTTTCCCAGCAAGGTTCTCTCTTCAAGCTTTCCCAGCAAGGTTCTCTCTTCAAGCTTTCCCAGCAAGGTTCTCTCCAAGCTTTCCCAGCAAGGTTCTCTCTTCAAGCTTTCCCAGCAAGGTTCTCTCTTCAAGCTTTCCCAGCAAGGTTCTCTCTTCAAGCTTTCCCAGCAAGGTTCTCTCTTCAAGCTTTCCCAGCAAGGTTCTCTCTTCAAACTGTTCTCATCCAAAATGCCCCAAAGATTCAAATCTTTATTTTCTGTAACATAGAATAATATTATTGTATATTTGCATTTGTTTTATAGTTTAAGTTAGCTGTTCATGCTCTGTTGGGGTTAATTTGTCAATCCGTCCTCGACTCAAGTCCATTACATCCAGCGGTCGACCCCACAGACGCATTCAATATACGCAAATATACAATATATTTTGCGTATATACAATATACGCAAAAGACGCAAATATACAATAATATTATTGTATATTTGCATTTGTTTTATAGTTTAAGTTAGCTGTTCATGCTCTGTTGGGGTTAATTTGTCAATCCGTCCTCGACTCAAGTCCATTACATCCAGCGGTCGACCCCACAGACGCATTCATAAATTTTAACATGCTGTTCATTCAAAAAGGGAATTTTCTCAAGTATAAATTAATATTATAATATATTGGCATATTGTGTATATATAGGCATAGGATAGGTTAGGTCAGGTGTTTAGGTTCTGTTGGCGATTATTTGTATTTGTAGTACGTGGGTGAAGCATTTATAGCGTTGCGATTCGAACAAAATTCGTCAGTGAAGCACTTGTTCCGGATATGTTCGAACGTCAGCAGTTGTGAGTCGTGTGTAAACCGCTTTTCATTCATAAACAGGGGGTTTGGCGGGTGCATGGAATCACTTTTGGATCTTTGTTTGAAGGACGGGCTGTTATTTGTAGAACATGGGTGAAGCATTTCATTAGGCGCTATTCGAACTAAGGAAGTGTTCGAGAAAACTCTACACTCCCAACTGATGGCGTTCAAAGTACTTTTCATTCGTGGAGGTTCTTGTGGCTTGATTAACGAGAATTTGACCTTTATGATTTCGGGGTACTGAGCACTGAGCTTATTCAAGTAGTTTGAGGTAATTCAATCACCAAATCTCGTTCGTGGTTGAAAAAGTTAGCAAATGACTCACAACTGATTACGTTCGAAATTTTCTTAAACAGTGGTTTGCCCCTGTTCGAATCGTACTAAATGCTTCACCCACGCATTGCATATACAAATGTTGCCAACAAAATAAAACCACGTAACGTATTCTAGACCTAACTATACTCAAAATAAAAAATTTACTTTAGTATTAATATATATTCGATAATTTTTTTTTTTTTGTTAAACAGTACGTTAAAATTTACGAATGCATCTTTGGAGTTGCTTGATGGGGTGATCGTTTGAGGCAGGTCATCCACTGCTTGGAGGACCACTCCTACCACTGCTTGGAGGACCACTCCTTCCACTGCTTGGAGGACCACTCCTTGCACTGTTTGGAGGACCACTCCTTGCACTGTTTGGAGGACCACTCCTTCCATTCCTTTACTACCCCTCACACCACCCCACTCCCATATTCCCCTCCATACCTCCCTAACACCTCCCCCACTCCGGCAGACTGACAATTATCTAAAGCGCGTTAATAAACACTTAGTGTGCGCCTGTTACCTATTACTATTGTGGTCAATACACCAAGCCCACAATTTCGTGTTCAGTTGCTACCGGTTCAGTTCAGCATCAGCGGAGTTTGTAATGAGCATTTTCCTGCCAACAGGAGATGAAATCCGTGAAGATAAAGGGGTGTGCCCAAGCGTTGTCATGTGTGTGTGTGTGTGTGTTGGTATTCCAAGCGTGTTGTCGTCGATGTCTCGAGACTCTGATGTGCTTCTTCGAGGCCTGGGGACGGTGCTTTTCCCTGCCCACGATACACAGTAACGATGAAGCCAAATACACTTGAATTCTCGTATTTGTTATTCCTTCATCTTCATTCCTTCTGAAGATGTATTAATATACGAAAGTACTTAGGGAAATTCTTGTTTCAATTCTTCCTCCGCGGTCTGACTGTGTGTTAATTGTCGTGATTTACACACATTTGTTATTTGTATCTTTAACATCAGAGGTTTTATTGACTCTAGAAATACGTTAGTAAAGCTGAAAGTTCCCTTTACGAAACACTACAGTGGAGGGAATAGTTTCCCTATCCTTTACGACCGGCCGGTTATCTGGGAACACTTGTTCTTTAATTTCTAATGGATGGAGTTAATCTCCAGACGTCCACATCTCACTCAGCCTGGACGTTATAATCTCAAAACACCACTTATTGAACCTTTAAAGATTAAAAAGACAGAAAAAGGTAGACTTCACCGAATGTTTCACAAAAACAGATAGCTACTGAGAACACCAGAATCAGGCTGGGAAGGCGACAAGCCGGATATAACGATAATAAATTCAGGAAAATATGATATCACAAAACCGAGACTTTGCTCGAGGTGAATGGATAAAAAAAATCAGCCAAATAAATTTTATTAAGACAAATGAAATCAATAATATACATTTAATTTAGTGAAGTAAATTGGAATTTTCAGATAGTAAAAAATTAAAGATAGAAAGTGGTAATAAGCAAAGTGTGAAGAGTTAGGCTTTGAGAAGATGAAACCAGCGCCTCGCCAACACTGAGGCGACACCAGCGCCTCGCCAACACTGAGGTGACACCAGCGCCTCGCCAACACTGAGGCGACACCAGCGCCTCGCCAACACTGAGGCGACACCAGCGCCTCGCCAACACTGAGGCGACACCAGCGCCTCGCCAACACTGAGGCGACACCAGCGCCTCGCCAACACTGAGGCGACACCAGCGCCTCGCCAACACTGAGGCCACACCAGCGCCTCGCCAACACTGAGGCCACACCAGCGCCTCGCCAACACTGAGGTGACACCAGCGCCTCGCCAACACTGAGGTGACACCAGCGCCTCGCCAACACTGAGGTGACACCAGCGCCTCGCCAACACTGAGGCCACACCAGCGCCTCGCCAACACTGAGGTGACACCAGCGCCTCGCCAACACTGAGGTGACACCAGCGCCTCGCCAACACTGAGGCGACACCAGCGCCTCGCCAACACTGAGGCGACACCAGCGCCTCGCCAACACTGAGGCGACACCAGCGCCTCGCCAACACTGAGGTGACACCAGCGCCTCGCCAACACTGAGGTGACACCAGCGCCTCGCCAACAAAGGAAAGGTGTGTAGTTAAGATGGTCACACAGCAGAGCAGTATGTAGGGAAAGTGACTGAAATGAAAATATTTGTAAGAAAGATACAGTGATACAGTTAGTGATTTTTTTTAACTGAGCTGATAAGTGAACTCTGAACCTTCTGGTGGGAACCAGAGGGGTTCAATCACCCCAATCTTCACCCAATCTCGCACCCGAGAAAGGATTGGATACAACACCAGCTCCAACACACACCATGCGAAGGGTAGGGAAATGTCAGGGAAAGGCGCCAAGCCATTACGACTATTTAGCGCTGAGGAATCAGGATAAGGACTGGGATGGGACGGAGTGAAAGGAATGGTGCCTCAACCACTTGGGAGGTCGGGGATTGAACGCCGACCTGCATGAAACGAGACCGTCGCTCTACTGCCCAGCCCTAGTGTTTCAAGTGAAAATTCCACAAGCGTTTGGAAGGATACAAATAGGAGCATCTAAATGGCCACATTTAGGCCAACATAAATTTTTGGCAGTTTTTTAATATACTTATGTTCTTACGCAGGGACAGAGGTAGAGCTCGGGCCGAGGAGCTGGAGCCTCCTCAGCCTGAGGAAGCTGCTGCTGGAGGCGTATCTGCCTCCAGCAGCTGGAGGAGTATCTGCCTCCAGCAGCTGGAGGAGTATCTGCCTCCAGCAGCTGGAGGAGTATCTGCCTACAGCAGCTGGAGGAGTATCTGCCTACAGCAGCTGGAGGAGTATCTGCCTACAGCAGCTGGAGGAGTATCTGCCTACAGCAGCTGGAGGAGTATCTGCCTACAGCAGCTGGAGGAGTATCTGCTCGGGTTCCAGCAGATACGACGGTGGAATGTTGGGGAGGATAGAGTTATTGGGTTGACTGTATTGGGCAGATTGGAAGGGTGAAGCTCGAAGTATTAGAGCGATTGGGTTGCAAAGGAGAGATGGGTGATGGTGTGATTGGATTTATTGAGGGACGGTATAGTATTTTTTTGCATTGACGAGCATTGCTAATCTCCTCTAAATCTTCACCCATCGTCCGTGTTGCCTGACCGTGATTAAGATCACTCATGGTTGTGGTGAATTGAATTTCAGCTAAAAAAGGAACTTAAGCTGAGGAGGAGCCCCGGAGTGCACTCACAACCTCGAGGAAATATTCTTAATAGATGATCTCCACTAAGTTCATATCTTAGTGAGAGATATTCCCGCGAGAAGTGGCAGCATCACTGAGAGCAGTGATGAAGAGCATCCCTCGTGGTGCTGAAGTAGAGATGATTTACGACAGTGACTGCCAGTGGGGGCAATATGTATTGTCTCCCCCCCCACCCTTCCCCCCACCTCATCCACCCCCCCACCCTTCCCCCCACCTCATCCACCCCCCCACCCCGTTCCCCCCCCCCACCCACCTCCACCCCCCCCCCCTTCATCAATTACCAGCGGTACATTCACTGCTAATGACGCCGCCAGCGGCTCTCAGCACTCTTAATTTATCGCGTTAGAAAGTGCCTTTATTAGCGTCTCATGTGACCCATTCTCTCTCCGTGCTTCGACTTCTCTTTTATCAGCTAATTGTCGTGAACATATTTGACATATGTTGACCAAACCACACACTAGAAAGTGAAGGGACGACGACGTTTCGGTCCGTCCTGGACCATTCTCAAGTCGATTGTGAGAAAGGTCCAGGATGGACCGAAACGTCGTCGTCCCTTCACTTTCTAGTGTGTGGTTTGGTTAAAATTTTTCAGCCACGTTATTGTGACTTCTCGCCTGCATATTTGACACATGTTGGTGTATTTAAATATATAGCTTCGCCATGTACGACCATTTCTCAAGGAAAACATCATCTAAACCAGGCAGTTACCCTTGGATCTCGTGTTGTAATGGTTCAGAATGATAGAAGTGCTAAAAGTATGGCATTACGTTATCTGCTTCTCTGTTCCATGTCATCAGTAGTGATGAATCGCTCTTGTCGACACTTTACACTCCTCATAACCCGCCATTAATTGGCAAAAAATGATCTGGGCTGTACGTTGGTCGCGTAACTTTTTCTCCAACACAAAAAAGTTAATAGATGGATGCCAAGGGACTCCATAACAGCGGCCTCGTACTGTCATTTCCTGCTACCATTGCTGTAGCCAAGCACCGAGTCAAAGACTCAAGTGCTTTGACACTTAGGAATGTAAGGTTACTCAGCCTTTGACCTTTGTTGGTCAGCAACTCTTCTAGTCACTCTGAACCGCCTTCAATCTCTTAACACTGCTTCCAGTCAAACGGTACAGCCTTCAGCTATCCAGTCGAATCCAGTCATTTAGAACCGCCTCCAAGTCACTCGACACAGCCCACAGTATTGGGTGTGTTTGACTAAATTTATATTGTGACTAGTTTCAGACATAACATTATGGTGATTATGATTGGTAGAAAAGGAGCGTAATCAGCCAATCAAAGAGGTGTTCTTTGACAAGGTTTATACATTCTATTGGCTCTTGAGCGCTCACTTTACATCCATTCTCGGAAAACAACAGACACGATCAACAGCCCTTTGCGAGAGCTCCTGAAATTGGCCACATAGTTAATGACATGTCAACCTTAGTTTAAGAAAATGTAACAAGGTTCTGAACCTGTTCTCACGGGGTTCAGAGTGTTCAAGAAGAACGTCACGTTCATTAATGTTGAATTATGACTTTATTTGATTTAAGGATTTGTGTCGTTGTAACGAGACTGCTAGTCTCTTCCCCTCCCCCCCCCCCCCCCACACCCCTTTCCCCCCCCCCCTCCTTGTTTGAGTGAAGTATTCGTGGGAGTATGAAAGTAACATTTCTTATTGTTTAATCAGGATCTGCATCACAGCCACCGACGAATAAGTGTGTTTGAGTGGATAGGTGATCTCGTTACTAAAATGTAAATATTACGATCACAAGTATATTGTGTTATATAAACGAGAGGCATCGTGGCCCCCCACTACATGAACGAGACGCAATCTTCAAGGATAAGACGCAAACTTCACGGATGAGACGCAATCTTCACAGATGAGACGCAATCTTCACGGATGAGACGCAATCTTTACGGATGAGACGCAATCTTCAAGGACGAGACGCAACTTTCACGGATAAGACGCAATTTTCACGGATAAGACGCAATTTTCACGGATAAGACGCAATTTTCACGGATAAGACGCAATCTTCAAGGACGAGGCGCAATCTTCAACGACTATTATCGGCTACACACCAAGGTCTTAACTATATGGTCTGGGCGATACTGGCCTCTCGGAATTTTATAAAACCACAGTTTATATACGTCATTACGCCAGTAATACACAATTTAATAATTATCAAAATAAAAAATAAAATTATCTCGAGTAATTAAATACATCGGCGGTCTGTAGAAACACAAGACACTCGACGAACAGTAATCAATTAATCAGTTTCTCTTATCTGGCTACTTTATTTAATTTAGTTTCTACTCAATTAGTTTAATTTAGTTTTAAACTAATTTAGTTTCTACTTTAGTTTCTACTTTATTTAATATTGTCTTTATTCTACCCGAGGTCTAGATCTTGCCAACATGCATAACCGCATGAATGAAACCACGCTTTAATTAATATATTTACCGTACATGAAGTAATGTGGGCTGGCATTATGTACCTATAATAACCACACGATTTCTTTCACTCTGGCATCTGACCCCTATACAACAACAACAGGGGCCTGACAGCCGAGTGGACAGCGCTTCGGATTCGTAGTCCTGAGTGTTCCGGGTTCCATCCCCGGTGGAGGCGGAAACAAATAGGCAGAGTTTCTTTCACCCTAATGCTCCTGTTACCTAGCAGTAAATAGATACCTGGGAGTTAGACAGCTGCTACGGGCTGCTTTCTGGAGATGTGTAACAAAAAGGAAGCCTAGTCGAGGACCGGGCCGCGGGGACGCTAAGCCCCGAAATCATCTAAAGATAACCTTAAGATAACATTATCAACGCAGGGATATGTTTATGTTATTTTTCCTCCTAATTGTTCTACATGTAATAGTGTTCACCGCCGACTTGTCTCGTTAGACAGCTGCTTCTTGCAGTCACAATCGGCCGTCAAGACAAGTGTCAAACAAACTTGCCGGCCAAGAGCATCCCGATTCCAAACTGACAAGCAAATGAGACCCAGGTGTGCCTGTTGGGATCGGAATCTCCTCCTGGTATCAAACCCCCAGCACAATAGTAGTAGTAGTTGTTGTAGTGGTGGTATTCAATTCCGCGGGGGTCTTCATTTAGACCTCTGAACCTTTAGACCTGCATCATTTAGACCTCTCATCCTTTAGACCTGCATCATTTAGACCTCTCATCCTTTAGACCTGCATCATTTAGACCTCTCATCCTTTAGACCTGCATCATTTAGACCATCATTTAGACCATCATTTAGACCATCATTTAGACCCTCGTCGTTCAAACCTTCCCAAAATCTACGAGTCTGGCCCATTGTCATGCGAGACACTCTGGCCGGGGCTCTGATGACTGATTTTGGGGAACATTACACTGGTAAACAAAAGATATATAAAACTCACCTCCAGTACATTTCTCATTTATTCATAAACATTTACACTGTTACACGATACTGAACATTTAAACGCCCATCACATGTACGACGTCCAATTTTAATTGTTGTCATCAGTCTAAACTATAATAGTCTTTCTTCCAATGTACACTATAAATAATTTCTCTTCGCTTGGAGAATACTTTAACAAACATGTCAGCATAAATTTCAAACACAATATGTTCATCGAAATTCGACGAAGACAATGTTTAAACGCCTCATGACACAGTAGAAATGAACAAATCCACAAGGGCCGTGACGAGGATTCGAACCTGCGTCCGAGAGCATCCCAGACGCTGTCTTAATCGACTGAGCTACGACATGGTCAAGAGGAGTTGAAACCGAAGTTCTACTGAACTTACTGGATCCTGCAGCCTCTCCGAGGCATAAACCAGGGTTTTACACAACTCGCCTCATGCACTCGAGCTATGTCAATAGCTCGAGTGCTATTGAACATTAATCTACAGTATTGTGTACTGTAGAAATGTTTATCCAACGGTGATCCAATCTTGTATCGAGTAACTTATGTTACTCAAATTATTTATATACACGAAATAGCTTAAAATGTCAAAAAGTCAACTTCTACCTGAGGTTATCTTGAGATGATTTCGGGGGCTTAGCGTCCCCGCGGCTCGGTCCTCAACCAGGCCTCCGTTTTGTTACCAACCCGTCCTCGACTCAAGTCCATTACATCCAGCGGTCGACCTCACAGACGCATTCATAAATTTGTATATGCTGTTCATTCAAAACAGGAATTTTCTCAAATATAAATATTATAATATATTGGCATATTGTGGATATATAGGCAAAGGTTAGGTTAGGTTAGGTTAGGTTAGGTTAGGTTAGGTTAGGTGTTTAGGTTCTGTTGGTGATTATTTGTATTTGTAGTACGTGGGTGAAGCATTTACAGCGTTGTGGTTCGAACAAAAATTCGTCAGTGAAGCACTTGTTCCGGAAGTGTTCGAACGTCATCAGTTGAGAGTCGTGTGTAAACCGTTTTTCATTCATAAACAGGGGGTTTGGCGGGTGCATGGAATGGACTTTAGCTTTTGTTTATGAGGACGGGCTGCACAACTCACAACTGATGACGTCCAAACACTTCCGGAACAAGTGCTTCGCTCACGTCCTCTGCTCGAACTACAATTTCATAAATGCTTCGCCCACGCACTTCAAATACAAATAATCGCCAACAAAACCTAAACACCTAACCTAACCTACGCCTAACTATACATAAAATTTTGATATATAATAATATTAATTTATATATGAGAACAAACCAATGTTTAATTAATATACAGTTTGTTAAAATTGATGAATGCGCCTGGGGAGGACGGCCGCTGCTTTAACCAGCCTAGTGTGAGGACGCGTTGGGGGGGGGAGGACGGCCGCTGCTTTAACCAGCCTAGTGTGAGGACGCGTTGGGGGGGGGGATGGAGGACGGCCGCTGCTTTAACCAGCCTACTGTGAGGACGGGTTGTCTGGCCGTTGCTTGAACCAGGCTAGTGACGGCGGGTTGTCTGGGGAGGACGTACCGCTGCTTTAAGCAGCCTAGTGTCCGAAAGGGTTGTCCGGGGAGGATGGCCGTTGCTTAAACCAGCCTAGTGTGAGGACGAGTTGGGGGAGGGCGGCCGCTGCTTTAACCAGCCTAGTATGAGGACGGGTTGTATTAGGCTCACCTCGCGCCAAATGATCCTGCTGTCCGGGGCTGAAACAACCTTAACTACCAGCCGCCTTGTTCTGCCAAGTTTCACAACAACTTGGGGACGACAAACTTTCCCCTCAACACGACAGGGTTCAGTATCACGCCTCTAGCACTCTCTATCTTCACTAATACATTCCAAGGATATACATTAATGATGCATAACTACACACATTTTGCGGGCGAACAAAATCCCATATTGCCCATTAATTCATTAAGCTGGCATTTCTTCTTTGCTGAATCTACGAGCAGCAAGTACCGGAGGCAGAAGTGCTACTCAAATATAAACAGTTCTCCGCCAGCTCAGTCTCCTGCTCGACCAAGCATCCGAAATCAATCTCTCCCGATCAAACATATTGGTATTTGCTTTTACCCCCAAACTTTCTTCTTTCAGTGTGCTTACTGATTCCTGTATGTGGGGCCCTCAAACCTCAAGCTGGACTTCTGCTTTACTGCACCGTCTGCGTATATACCCGCTTTCCTTGTAGTCTTACCATTGCTTTCTTCCTTTTAGCAATACAGCAACAAAGTGAACGAGGAATTTGTATCAGTTAATTTTATATATTTTTAATTGATACCAAAGTCTGTTTGCCTGAATTAAATGTTGATATGTGACATCTTCAACAATAAATTTAACTCCGATGCAATAAAATAATCTGAGGATATTAATGAACACGAAATTTAGTCGTTATATTGATTACTTGATATAAAGTTTTAAAGTAACAGGAGTCAAGTTGCTGACTCCATCTCTGGCTGACATTAGCAAGCTTGGTGGTGTTGACTCCACGCAAAATAATGTATTAAATTTATCAGAGAGAAATCGGGTTATTGTGATTTCATATTATCTTTATACTGAGGGATAAACGGCGGTACCCGGGTCGACCGAACACCTCAGATCAGTCTGCCTACGTGTTTCTATATTCATGTCTTACTGCATCTCTCTCTCTCTCTCTCTCTCTCTCTCTCTCTCTCTCTCTCTCTCTCTCTCTCTCTCTCTCTCTCTCTCTCTCTTACTCTCTCTCTCTCTCTCTCTCTCTCTCTCTCTCTCTCTCTCTCTCTCTCTCTCTCTCTCTCTCTCTCTCTCTCTCTCTCCCCCATCCCTCACCACCTCTCCTACCTCTGGTGTGGGTGAGTCTAGCACCAGATATAAGGTGTGGGGCATGGCAGGGTGATGGGTGTCGCCTCCCACAATGGCGGGAGTTCACTGGTCACCCACAATACCAATGCCACCAGAACCGCTTGGGTATTTTTGCTAATTACAGTCACTAGTATGATAGTTAGAACTTGTATAAATTTCGATCATGTGTGCATAACGTTTTATATTATGGAGAGAAAAGAACAGAATGAGAAAATACAAAATAAATTAGTCCTTAATAATCCAGTTGATCGGATATTCCCAAAATCGGTGAGGTGTTCTAATTGGCACCGTGTTTGAACAGTAATGAGAGTGCAAGGTTGAGTGAGGCAAGCTTCATGCATCTAGAATACAATTTCTGACAAATAGACAGACTTTATATAGATATATACACATATACACACACACACATACACACACACACATATACACACACACACATATACACACACACACATATATATATATATATATATATATATATATATATATATATATATATATGGACTGAATTTATATATAGATATGTAAACATGTTTCTGTGTATGTTTACCTATTCAAATGTGTGCCTAAGACGCCTTCCTAGTATTTTTAGTTAAATGCAATGACTCAGTTCTCACGGTTTAGTCATTGTATTGTCATTCAAAATTATGTATTGCTCTAGTTTACACACCACTGCTTTCTCTAATTAATCAGTTACCCTTCCTGATAGCTCTAACCCAGACGATGGTAGCTTTGACGTGTCTGTAACGCATGTGGGTCTCTCTAGTGCATGTGACCCATGTGTGTGTGTGTCTAGTTTCCAGTATGTAGTCCCTCGCTTTCATGTTTCACCTTTGGACAATAAACCTTTGTCAACTTTTCACTTCCCGTAGAATCTTGTATATCCCTGTCATTTCTACCCTGACATCTTTCCTTCAATACAGGGGGGAGGGGGGTGGTCCAGTTGCATTAGTCTTTCCTTGTTGCTCGGGTTCCTCAGCTCGGGTTCCTCAGCTTAAGAACCAGCCTTATTGAATAGCTCTGGATTTGTCTTAGCCTTGTCTTATTCTTTTTAATGATCAGGGCGCTTTCTCCTGATAGTTCCCCCCCCCCCTTGGTGAAGATTAAATTCGAGTTAATCAAATGTAATAAGCGACAGCTTTTTACCACGGTCAAGGTCTTCTGTAGTTGGTTTGTTACCCATAAAACGCTGATGATCATTTTGCCTCAATATGTAAAACAGCGCCTTGCATCAACGTTAACATTTAGGGCATTGCGATATTTGCATTTACAAATACAACAGAAACATTTGGAAATCAAATCCGGTTCTTAAGACAACTCTACTGGGAAATTTTTTATCTCAATGGTTTTATTTCCTTTATTGAGAAGTCATTTAAAAAAAGAATGTGGCGGCGGTGAAGCTATTAAAGTCACCTTTAGTCATCAGCACAACTGTTGACATTGTGTCCTGTATACAGCCGCTGGGTTTGTTATTTTGGTCTGTCAATACTCTTTCACCCGCCATTGTCCTGTCGAAACCAATTGCTTTGTAATGGTAATTTCCTCGTTATGAGGGGACCATTCCCAAGAAGCTGAGACTTTTTCCTCGTTCTTTTGACGTGGTGATATTCGTGTGGTGCTACTGGATCTATTGCTTCAGTGTTTATTCTGGTACTGTATTCGTGTGGTGCTACTGGATCTATTGCTTCAGTGTTTATTCTGGTAATGTATTCGTGTGGTGCTACCGGATCTATTGCTTCAGTGTTTATTCTGGTACTGTATTCGTGTGGTGCTACCGGATCTATTGCTTCAGTGTTTATTCTGGTAATGTATTCGTGTGGTGCTACCGGATCTATTGCTTCAGTGTTTATTCTGGTACTGTATTCGTGTGGTGCTACTGGATCTATTGCTTCAGTGTTTATTCTGGTAATGTATTCGTGTGGTGCTACTGGATCTATTGCTTCGGTGTTTATTCTGGTACTGTATTCGTGTGGTGCTACTGGATCTATTGCTTCAGTGTTTATTCTGGTAATGTATTCGTGTGGTGCTACCGGATCTATTGCTTCAGTGTTTATTCTGGTACTGTATTCGTGTGGTGCTACTGGATCTATTGCTTCAGTGTTTATTCTGGTAATGTATTCGTGTGGTGCTACTGGATCTATTGCTTCAGTGTTTATTCTGGTACTGTATTCGTGTGGTGCTACTGGATCTATTGCTTCAGTGTTTATTCTGGTAATGTATTCGTGTGGTGCTACTGGATCTATTGCTTCGGTGTTTATTCTGGTAATGTATTCGTGTGGTGCTACTGGATATATTGATCCAGTGTTTATTCTGGTAATGTATTCGTGTGGTGCAACTGGATCTATTGCTTCAGTGTTTATTCTGGTGCTGCTAATCTTCTTGCTTGGTGCTGATTATACTTGTTCTGCCTGTGTACTTGCTGTCGTTGTGCTGCCTCTCCTAGTGCAGTCCATGCTGATGGTGCCCATCTCTGTGTTGCAAATCCGAGTGACGGCAATTCAGGTGATATATATCCTCCTTTTGGCTTTTAAAGTGCTATCATAGTTGGTGACTATCCCGGTGCTGCTCTGATTGTTTCTGGCTATCCTAGTGAGGATCGTGGTGGTGACTATCCAGGAATAATGACACTCTAACATTGACAGTAAACTATGTTTTTTTCATGTTTTTATCAGAAGGTTCAGGCTGTTCTGTGTAAATATCATGACAAATGTAGGCTATATAGAGAGCCTGTGCCTCTATATAAATAGAGGGACAGCCTCTAATATTTTAATGTCGTCTTCAAACATGATCTTCAAGAATACCACGGAAATAAACACTTCGTAAACACTTAATTATTAATATCAAAATCATAAACTCTCTGATACTGGTGTAAGGGATTAAAGAAACATCCGGATTCAGGATCTACGAACGAGTCTCTGGCTAGACTCCAATTCGCGTGACTCCCTTCAAATGATCTCATTCATGTACTCATCTTATCTCTCTCTCTTAACAGTGTACCTTTTATTTAACAATACCGACGACGCCTCTCATACTAAACAAGCCATTTCACCTCACCTTTGTACCATGTGACAGCTCAGAAAACATATCCACTGACAAATTATCCGGAATACAAAAAATCACATGAAAGGAACCCCAACAAAAGTGCACAAAAACGACAAACCCGCAACAGGGCGGAGAGGTGACCGCAAATCAACAACCGCTCCATTAGCGAAACAAGTGACTTTAAAAAAACCGTCCAACATGGAGGAGGGCCCCCCGAGGCGGTCATGCGGCCAGTGGCTCACACCTCTGGGGGCAAAGGTCACCCACTACTGCTGTGGGGAGGTGGGGGAGGGCGTAGGCCGCCCTGTGGGGGAGGGAGGTGATGGATGAATGAATTGGTGGTGACGGCTGTGTTGTGGGGGATGA
Organism: Procambarus clarkii; assembly: GCF_040958095.1. NCBI lineage: Eukaryota > Metazoa > Arthropoda > Malacostraca > Decapoda > Cambaridae > Procambarus > Procambarus clarkii. Next base: position 11,970,270 of record NC_091157.1, read on the forward strand.
TGGTTGTGTTGTGGGGGATGATGGATGTGTTGTGGGGGGGTGATGGTTGTGTTGTGGGGGGTGATGGTTGTGTTGTGGGGGTGATGGATGTGTTGTGGGGGATGATGGATGTGTTGTGGGGGGTGATGGATGTGTTGTGGGGGGTGATGGTCGTGTTGTGGGGGATGATGGATGTGTTGTGGGGGGTGATGGTCGTGTTGTGGGGGTGATGGTTGTATTGTGGGGGGTGATGGTTGTGTTGTGGGGGTGATGGACGTGTTGTGGGGGATGATGGTTGTGTTGTGGGGGATGATGGATGTGTTGTGGGGGATGATGGTTGTGTTGTGGCGGATAATGGATGTGTTGTGGGGGGTGATGGATGTGTTGTGGGGGGTGATGGTCGTGTTGTGGGGGGTGATGGATGTGTTGTGGGGGGTGATGGTTGTGTTGTTGGGGGGTGATGGTTGTGTTGTGGGGGATGATGGATGTGTTGTGGGGGGTGATGGTCGTGTTGTGGGGGGTGATGGTCGTGTTGTGGGGGTGATGGATGTGTTGTGGGGGGTGATGGATGTGTTGTGGGGGGTGATGGATGTGTTGTGGGGGGTGATGGATGTGTTGTGGGGGGTGATGGATGTGTTGTGGGGGGTGATGGTCGTGTTGTGGGGGGTGATGGTCGTGTTGTGGGGGATGATGGATGTGTTGTGGGGGGTGATGGATGTGTTGTGGGGGATGATGGTCGTGTTGTGGGGGATGATGGTCGTGTTGTGGGGGGTGATGGTCGTGTTGTGGGGGTAATGGTTGTGTTGTGGGGATGATGGATGTGTTGTGGGGGGTGATGGTTGTGTTGTGGGGGTGATGGTTGTGTTGTGGGGGATGATGGATGTGTTGTGGGGGGTGATGGTTGTGTTGTGGGGGTGATGGTTGTGTTGTAGGGGTGATGGCTGTGTTGCGGGGGTGATGGTTGTGTTGTGGGGATGATGGATGTGTTGTGGGGGGTGATGGTTGTGTTGTGGGGGGTGATGGTTGTGTTGTGGGGGGTGATGGTTGTGTTGTGGGGGGTGATGGTTGTGTTGTGGGGGGTGATGGTTGTGTTGTGGGGGTGATGGTTGTGTTGTAGGGGTGATGGCTGTGTTGTGGGGGTGATGGTTGTGTTGTGGGGGTGATGGATGTGTTGTGGGGGTGATGGTTGTGTTGTGGGGGTGATGGTTGTGTTGTGGGGGTGATGGTTGTGTTGTGGGGGTGATGGCTGTGTTGTGGGAGGTGATGGCTGTGTTGTGGGGGGTGATGGTTGTGTTGTGGGGGTGATGGATGTGTTGTGGGGGTGATGGTTGTGTTGTGGGGGGGTGACGGCTGTGTTGTGGGGGGATGACGGCTGTGTTGTGGGGGGGTGACGGCTGTGTTGTGGGGGGCTACCTTGAGCTACCTTGAGGTGCTTCCGGGGCTTAGTGTCCCCGCGGCCCGGTCGTCGACCAGGCCTCCTGGTTGCTGGACTGATCAACCAGGCTGTTAGACGCGGCTGCTCGCAGCCTGACGTATGAGTCACAGCCTGGTTGATCAGGTATCCTTTGGAGGTGCTTATCCAGTTCTCTCTTGAACACTGTGAGGGGTTTGCCAGTTATGCCCCTTATGTGTAGTGGAAGCGTGTTGAACAGTCTCGGGCCTCTGATGTTGATAGAGTTCTCTCTCAGAGTACCTGTTGCACCTCTGCTTTTCAACGGGGGTATTCTGCACATCCTGCCATGTCTTCTGGTCTCATGTGGTGTTATTTCTGTGTGCAGGTTTGGGACCAGCCCCTCAATTATTTTCCACGTGTAAATTATTATGTATCTCTCCCGCCTGCGCTCAAGGGAGTACAGATTTAGGCTCTTTAGTCGGTCCCAGTAATTTAGATGTTTTACTGAGTGGATTCTAGCAGTAAAGGATCTCTGCACGCTCTCTAGGTCAGCAATTTCTCCAGCTTTGAAAGGGGCTGTCATTGGGCAGCAGTACTCCACTCTAGAGAGCACAAGCGTTTTGAAAAGTATCATCATCGGTATAGCATCTCTAGTGTGAAAAGTTCTTGTTATCCAACCTGTCATTTTTCTTGCAGTTGTGACGGCTACTTTATTGTGTTCTTTAAAGGTAAGGTCTTCCGACATGAGTACACCCAGGTCCTTTACATTGCCTTTTCGTTCTATGTTATGACTTGCCTGCGTTTTGTACGTGGTTTCTGTTTTTATATTTTCAATTTTTCCGTAGCGCATGAGCTGAAACTTATCCTCGTTGAATACCATATTATTTTCTGTAGCCCATAGAAAGACCTGATCTACATCTGATTGGAGGTTTGCCGTGTCCTCTATGTTGCCAACTCTCATGAAAATCCTAGTGTCATCTGCAAAGGATGATACAGTGCTATAGGTTGTGTTCTGGTCTATGTCCGATATGAGGATGAGAAAAAGGGTGATGTGGGGGTGATGGATGGAAAAGGGGGGTGATGGATGTGTTGTGGGGGGTGATGGTTGTGTTGTGGGGGGTGATGGTTGTGTTGTGGGGGGTGACGGTTGTGTTGTGGGGGGTGACGGCTGTGTTGTGGGGGGTGACGGCTGTGTTGTGGGGGGTGATGGTTGTGTTGTGGGGATGATGGCTGTGTTGTGGGGATGATGGCTGTGTTGTGGGGATGATGGCTGTGTTGTGGGGATGATGGCTGTGTTGTGGGGGGTGATGGTTGTGTTGTGGGGATGATGGCTGTGTTGTGTGGAAGATGGCTGTGTTGTGGGGGGTGATGGCTGTGTTGTGGGGGGTGATGGTTGTGTTGTGGGGATGATAGCTCTGTTGTAGGGGTAATAGCTACTGTTGTAGGGATGATGGGCTGTGTTACAGGGATGATCACAGCTATCACCTTTACAACACACCTTATTCTTAAACATTTGGTTCGTGTATTTATAGATGTGAGTGTTTACACAAATTTACAGTAAATTATTTACCTGAAAGAAAGTCATAATAATAACATAACACGTTATATGTGTAATTATAAACTGAAGACTCAAGAATTAAATTTAGATTTGAATGCTACATTTATCAATGATTTTAAAATCATTAGTTTTCAAATTCATGTTGTTGTTGTTAAAGATTCGCTACTTGGAACAAGCAGTTCCAAGTAGCACGGGCTATGGTGAGCCCGTAGTTTTTTTTTTCAAATTCAGAATCAGAAACCAATTTTCATAACAAGTTATACAATTTGTTACAATAATTGGCAATAATTGGTTGTACTGAGCAGATGTACATCAGTCAAAATACAACTTAATACACAGAAATCACACTAGCGTGATGCACCAATGAACAAATCCACAAGGGCCGTGTCGAGGATTCAAACCTGCGGTGATTTCTGTGTGTAATGAAGTAAGGGCGAAGAGGTAGAACGGCCTATTGACATAGCTTGAGTGCATGGGGGAGTTGTGTAAAACCCTGGTTTGTGTCTCGGAGAGGCTGCAGGATCCAGTAAGTTCAGTAGAACTTCGTTTTCAACTCTTTTTTTTTTTTTTACCATGTCGTAGCTCAGTCGATTAAGGCAGCGTCTGGGATGCTCTCGGACGCAGGTTCGAATCCTCGTCACGGCCCTTGTGGATTTGTTTACAACTTAACATTTTGTCTTAAAGAAAGTAACATTTAGCGTATAATATGAAAGTTGATGAGTATTGGAAAACTAAAGAGTATTTTTACTATCAGAGCAAACTATCAGGAGAAAGCGCCAAGACATTATGACTAGCACTTGGAAGGGGTCAGGGTAAGGATTTGGGATGAGATGGGGGAAAGGAATGGTGCCCAACCACTTGGACAGTCGGGAATGGAACGCCGACCTGCCTGAAGCGAGACCGTTGCTCTACCGTCCAACCCCAAATGGTTGGACTTACCATCAGAGCAGTGGCAAATATTTCCACAATGTACATTATAAAAAATTTTGACGATGAGAATACAATTTTGTTATAAACTAATTCAATGAATTTAAACAAAAACTAAATTCTTACCCTCAGCTCTCTCAGTCAACTGTTTCTGGATGTGGAGTCTTTATTCGTCCTGGCTACAATGACCTGCAACATCACCACTTTGCAGTGGCAGACGGCTTCGACAATGCATGCTCGGACGGAATTCGATAGGTTTCACCGTCTCCTGAATCATGTTGCCCATGAGTCCTTCAGGACTATGGATGCACTACAAAATTCCTTCCGCTGGATTCCATACACCTCAAAGTCTAGAGAGAGAGTAGGGGCCCAGCAATAGGAACTGTGGAACAGATATCTTGCGCTGAGGATATCTTGTGACGTCTTGATATGATAGCGTGACAGTATGGAGAGAAGGGTTGACGTGAACACATATGTACACTATGCATACGTTCATTTACAGAGCTTAAGTGCTACATACACAGCGAATATTGGATATATTAAGATTGTTGTTTGTTGTTATAGATTCAGCTACTCGGAACAAGTTCCAAGTAGCACGGGCTATGGTGAGCCCGTAGTGGACTTACCTGGCACAGGAGCGGTGCTGAATCTCTGTGTTAAGATTGATTGATTGATTGATGAAGATTAAGCCACCCAAGAGGTGGCACGGGCATGAATAGCCCGTAAGTGGTGGCCCTTTCGAGCCATTACCAGTATCAAAAGATGATACTGGAGATCTGTGGAGGCGCAACTGCACCCTGCGTGACGGGAGATGTCTCCCGGACCAAGTGGTGACCAAATGGTCGTTAAGATTGGTGTCTGTCAAAGCTAATATCGCGCCAGAGGTGGGGATGAAGGTGTTTTGGGGTAGGGGTGACACCTGTGCAGTAATGGTTTGTAGAGTGAAGGGTGACACATGGAGAAAGAAGCGTGACAAGGGTCGAGTAAGGGGGGGAGGGACACGGTGGGGGGGGGGTGACATTCGGAGTGATGATTTAATCTCTGCATTTTGTCATGAAGTACTATGAGATCTCGGCAAATTTGAGTGATCATGATAAAACAAAAGTGAGAGCCTCTGCCGTAAACACAAATCAAGTTGGTTGTGTAAAGACAGTGAGAAGCAGGAGAGTGATTGGCTCGAGTAACTCCTGGAACTGTCACGGAAGAAGAAAGCAAGATAAGTGGAAGAAGAGACATAAGCGACTGGGCAGTGGAGGTGAAGTCGTAATCCGCAATAATAAATTAGAAAGAGCCATAGAAAAAAAAAGAAGAGCGAAAGAAACAGGGTTACGACACAGAGCAAGACAGAGAAAGAGCAAAACAATGACGCCAAATGAGGTACAGAAACAACAATAAATGTAAACGGACAGGCAATGACAGGCAATGTCCTGAAAATAAAAGGACAGGCTGACCGACGTCAACGTGCTGTCATCCCAATAGCTAGCCCCATCCCGTCCCGTCCTATCCCCCTCTATCCTCCTGGCAGTCCTCCAGCCGCCAGGGGCCAGATTCACGAAGATGTTACGCAAGTACTTACGAACGTGTACATCTTTCCTCAATCTTTGATGGCTTTGGTTACATTTATTAAACAGTTTACAAGAATGAAAACTTGCCAATCAACTGTTACTATTGTTCTAAACAGCCTCCTGGTGCTTCGAAGCTCCTTAACTGTTTAATAACTGTAAAAAAAACAGTCAAAGATTGAGAAAAGATGTACAGGTTCGTAAGTGTTTGTGCATTTTCTTCGTGAATCTAGGCTCAGAACGCTTGGCCCACTTGTCCACGTACGTCAGACACATCCCTATATATCCCCAGGAGCAGTAACGTAAAATGCAAATAGTGGCAGTAATTTCCCATCATTAGTATTCCGTTCACATAATGCGGGCGGGTAAGTAGTAGGGACACACACACAACTCCTCTCTGATGATAACAAAAACTGGGTAATGTATTTGAAGCACTATAATAATGTCTCTCAGGGCTCGGGGATAGAAGGACCAGTCCAGTCTCGAATTACTGTCAATTATAATGACCTTAAAAGCATGTTATATCGGGCTTTACTACCGCCATGACCACATCTTCAAGCCTCGACCCCCAGTCAGACCTCGTAACTTGGAGGAGAATTAATACATAATTAAGCGAAGGCTTTTAACCTTCGCTTGCACCGGTGGCGACGCTTATAGTGCGCCGTGTTTGAGACCTGCCCCCAGCCCCATCTTGTAAACAAATACAAACATGTAAGCATACATTTACACACGAATGCGTGCATATAAGCACATGTACACATGCACAGGAATTCATGAACACAAGCAGGTACTACACTTGCATGCATGTACACAATGGCTAGGGTGTACCTCTCTGAGGGTGGTAGATGTCCGGGATACTACTTTCTGAGGGTGGTAGATGACCGGGATACTACTTTCTGAGGGTGGTAGATGTCCGGGATACTACTTTCTGAGGGTGGTAGATGACCGGGGTACTACTTTCTGAGGGTGGTAGATGACCGGGGTACTCATCTCTGAGGCTCATCTTCACATGTGTTACGTCTGAACTGCCTTATAAAATAAGGAAGTTACTACCTTATTTTAACTACTTTTGTAACTACCTGTTACAAAAGTTGCTATTTTTGTAACTACCTGTTACAAAAATAGCAACTTCCGACTACATATTACAGACTTCAACCGTGGTAAGTCAAATACGGAGAACGGAAAATCACATGAAATATACAAACAGGAGGAAGTCAACTTATGTAAGCAGTAATGAGAAGCTTCCTAAGCCAACATAGGATTTTTTTACACATTAATGAGTAATGATGATCCAACATAACTTGACGATACTGACAGTAATTAAGTCAGACATGAGGTCAGTTTTCACTCCCCTATTTCACCCCTAGGAAGGAGCATTGAACAAGGGCCGTGATGAGGGTTCGAACCTACATTCCCAGATGCGCCTTAGTTAACAGTACCACGTGTATTTCATTGTGTACTAACATTTGAAGAATGTGGTTGAAAAAGGAATGCTCCGTTTCGTGCACGAATAAGAGGGAAATCTATGAAGAGATGAGAAGGATCTATTAGCAATAGTATAACAACATGAACTTCAGTTAAATAAGAAGTTCAACACAAAAGGTATGATGAACTTCCTTATGCAGAAAGGTCGGGAAGTAGTCGCGACGTTTGCTCCAGGCCAACGACTGAATTATGAAGAGTAATTGGTTAATCAACAGTTAATAAAGACAAAATCAACAGTTAAATAAGAGGTAAGGAGGCTGAGGATTGAGGAGAACAATTTAAAGAAAATTATAGACACATGTGAGAGTAGCTCAAAAGAAGACTTCAAGAGGTCCTCAAAGTAGAGCAAGTGATCATGCCTGAACTGATTGGGACGGATATAAATTAAACAACGCTGAAGGACTTTGAAATAATTAAAATTGAAACAAGAGGAATCTGCTGGAGTTTGGGCCCATCTAAAGCTGAGACACTAGACTAGTCCCAGAGTGGAGAGTAATGAGTTACAAGAAAAACTAAAGGAATTAAGACTCATGTCACTGGAAAATATATGACTAACCAAGTTAGAGTATCTAAGCATTGTGATAATAACTCTCCCAGGTCTATTTAAATATATAACAAGTAAATTGCTTGATATACATCATCTTTGCACTTTGTTTATGGCTGCTATAAATTTTTACGAAATTAGCAACAAAATCATTCATAATTTTTCCCCTAAGAATATCCAACCAAATTATTACCTCTTTAACATCTTATCTCAACATTTAAACATTAAAAAAAGCTCCCATAACACAGAACGAATCCATCATCAGTCTCCGAGCCTGGTATCACGGCAAGATCTTAATAACCATCCCAATTAGTTGGTTCGATTAAGGAGTATAATGCATACTGATAGGAGAATCATATGACTGCCAGAGGAAAATTGTAAACTCCGGCGCCTGTCTAGATAAAGTGTAAACCCAACGTGACAGCCTTAGACAGGAGAGTGTAGGGAGGAGCTCCAAGGCGCTCTTGTGGCGGCCTTACTCCGGTGATGTTGATGAATGCCAAATGTCTAATTTAACATTCATTAACATCAAGTGCCCACTAACAGCGTTTCATGATCGCGAAAGGCCTAGTGTGCTAATGGAGGTGTTCATAATAACCACTATCCTCACCCAATTAATGCAACACACTAAAACTCTCCTCACATGGTTAGTGTAACACACTTGAACTATTCTCACCTAGTTAATGGACTCCATACACAGTTTCAAGTGTAGATATGATAGAGCCCAATAGGCTCAGGAATCTGTACACTTGTTGATTGACGGTTGAGAGGCGGGACCAAAGAGCCAGAGCTCAACCCCCGCAAACACAACTAGGTGAGAACACTGGAAATCTTTTCAGATCCAGTTTTCTCTACGTGATGTGAACTATAAGCTGTGGCCATCCAAACTGAATAATATCGCTGTATCAGGCGGCTAGATTACAAAACGATTTATATTGTCCTGAAACCCATCACGCAAAATGTCTATTGGCTCATACAAGGCAGCTTCTGTTTAAACCCCTCGAAAATCACGCAGCTTACCTACTAACGAATTATTTCGCCCGCTCCTTGAACATCAAGCGGCTTGTACACTAAGGATTTATTTCATTCCCCCGCGTGAGTGAATGGCCAAGTAGAGGGGAAAATGGTGCAGCAATTTCCACAGTTTAGACGTCAATAGTGTTGAAAAGAATTATACAAGTTATCGCATAACATTACGCAAACTTAGTATCGAGTCAATGATCTCTAATCCCGTGGGATTATCTGTTATCATGTCGGATGACTATTACCACATCGGGTATCTCTTACTCTATCGGATAACTCGCTATTACTAATAAGCGCTACTCGCTCGCCTGGGTTACTTATATCTTGGGAGTAGTCAGCAAGTAGATTCCCCGCTCAAGTTCAAGTATGTTTACTGAGACAAGAAAAAATACATCTCAAAGAGATAGAGTAGCTTAGGTATCGTGGAACTATTACCACTGATAAGACCTCCTGACACGATAGCCCCGAGGGACGTAATGGCTAAGCGAGGGAAGAGAGTCAAACACGCTTAAACGCTACAGTAATATTGTAGACGACATAAGCTGCAATGAAAGTTCGCGTTTTTTTGACACGACGATAAAAGATGTGATTAGCCTTAC
>NC_091157.1:11984339-12014339 GCF_040958095.1 Procambarus clarkii
GGGAGGGGGTGTTACTGTGGGAGAGGGGTGTTACTGTGGGAGAGGGGTGTTACTGTGGGAGAGGGGTGTTACTGTGGGAGAGGGTGTTACTGTGGGAGAGGGTGTTACTGTGGGAGAGGGGTGTTACTGTGGGAGAGGGGTGTTACTGTGGGAGAGGGGTGTTACTGTGGGAGAGGGGTGTTACTGTGGGAGGGGGTGTTACTGTGGGAGGTGGTGTTACTGTGGGAGAGGGTGTTACTGTGGGAGGGGGTGTTACTGTGGGAGAGGGTGTTACTGTGGGAGAGGGTGTTACTGTGGGAGAGGGGTGTTACTGTGGGAGAGGGGTGTTACTGTGGGAGAGGGGTGTTACTGTGGGAGGAAGTGTTACTGTGGGAGAGGGTGTTACTGTGGGAGAGGGTGTTACTGTGGGAGAGGGGTGTTACAGTGGGAGAGGGGTGTTACTGTGGGAGGGGGTTGTTACTGTGGGAGGTGGTGTTACTGTGGGAGGTGGTGTTACTGTGGGAGGGGGTGTTACTGTGGGAGAGGGTGTTACTGTGGGAGAGGGTGTTACTGTGGGAGAGGGGTGTTACTGTGGGAGGTGGTGTTACTGTGGGAGAGGGTGTTACTGTGGGAGAGGGTGTTACTGTGGGAGAGGGTGTTACTGTGAGAGGGGGTGTTACTGTGAGAGGGGGTGTTACTGTGAGAGGGGGTGTTACTGTGGCAGGGGGTGTTACTGTGGGAGGGGGTGTTACTGTGGGAGAGGGTGGACATCCGGGCCAGGTTTTATCAAGTATTTATCCATCGACTTACAAAACTTATAAATCTTTCTTTAATCAAGGCGACATTGATTGCATTTATTTAAAAGTTTATGAGCTTCAAAACAAAACAACCCGAGGTTACGTCCATTATAAACAACCTGTATAGTGCTTCTAGGCTCAATGTGTTTAATGAATGTAAACAAGGCCGCCATGTTTAAGGAATGGTGTACAGATTTCGTAAATGGCTGTGTGTGTAAATGCTTGATTAATCGTGTCTTACACTGTTTATATAAGGAAGACAGTATGGAAAGGTGAGTCAGGCCCATCCCACACAAGCCTCGCTCAGACAGTCTCAGGAAACCGTAAATTCAACACTTACTTTCAAACTGTTGTTAACGACTTCAGAGTAGCACTTACCTTGCCAATGATGTAAATGTTTCGTCAAAACCTCCAGAAAAGTTATATCCTTTCCCCTGCGGAGTTGCCGATCGGGAGGTGACAAAAACAGTCACAAAACCGTATCAGAACTTTTCAAATGCACTATAAATTTCAGCGTTGGATTTTGTATATTGTCATAACATTTCAACATTAAGTTTTAGTTCATAACATAATGTTTGTCGAATTTTTCTAAACCACTCACACGTCTCCCTGATCACTCTAATGTCATCGGTCCACTCTGAACTACCAGCCAGGTCGGACGTTCCTGAGGTCTCTCTGCCGATGTTTACATTGGTCGCTTCTCGGTCGCCCTGGCGAGTGGTCGTTTGCCGCTGCGGTGTGACTGTTTCTCTGTCTCAGTATGGGGACTTATGTGCCGCCACTGCGGAGGAAGGAGTCGGCTGGGCTGATATTTACCTGTAAGGTGGATACTGGAGTCATCAGCAACACTGTTTGATGTTATGAACGTGAAAGTTTTTTTTTTTTTTTTTTACATGCAAAGCATACAATTTAAATACAATAAAAACAACAAGAATACATAACAGAACAAAATAAAACAATAGACCACCGGCCAGAAGGACCGACAGCAAAGCCCAACAAAACACAAACATGATAAATGCATAGAAAAATACAGCATACATCAAGGCACAAAACATATTACAATGGCAAACTAGCAATCACAGTAACATCACAAAACAAAACCTTCATAAAACAGAACATACATAAGAGGCATAACAGGAAACATAACAGGAAATCACAATACATTCCAAACAAAACACAAAGAACAAACACGTACAACAGGTAAAGCAATATAAAAACACCAGGTCAAACGTACAGCACAGAAACAATACAGGAATAAAAACACTCACACCAAACCATCCGTCCCGTAACAAACAAAGGGCGAGGCCAAAATAAACAATAATAATAAACAAGCAAACCAGAAAACAAAACTGGTACAAACACAACAACATACATGCACTGGCCTGAAGGACCGAGAATAAAACACTACATAAAGCACATCAAGAAACAGAACAAGACACTTCGCTCAGCACCCAACTAGCCTACAGTAACATGAAATCAGCGTACATATTTGCCCGGGAACATATCCGGTGGAAACCGCACATTGAACGCCTCCCAAAGCAGCCACGTTGTCCAGGAGGCGTGACCTATCACCGGGCGCGCCATGCGAACTGGAACCTCGGAAACAAACACCCGTAGACGTGGAACCCACACGGTGTCCTTCCGGACACCAGTAGCCGCCACCCGATCCCATACACCCGGAACCCGACCACCAGAAAAGTCCTCCGGCTGAGCAAGCAGCAGGAACTCGGCAACCCGGGCCTCCAGGTCTTCAAGGCACAACACCGCAGGAGGGGGCTCGACAGAGGGCTCAACAGAGGGCACCACCACAGGGGCACCAGCGGCCACGGGCACACCACCAGACGACTGCAGGGAATCACGGCGGTGCGTATCCTTACATAAAGTCACCACCAAGCCACGCCCAGCACCAGCATCCTCACCATCCCTGGCAGCGGAAGCCACCACACCCCACTGCAGAGAGCCCCCGGGCGAGGAAGACACAGGAGAGACACCCGAGACACGGGCATCAGCACCAGCAGGCACATGAACCTCCACCACCACCAATGACTCAGCCGGATCCACGCCGTCAACACCTGAAGACCAACAGTCACTAAAGACCCCAACATCAGCCCAGGCCGTAGACGAACGCCTGGAACGTTTGGGCTCCGGCCGGATATCGTTAGAGCCGGAAGCAGATCCAGAGGCACGGGCACCACTAACCGGACGAACCGACGCCCGACGCAGAACGGCAGCAGCCTCTACCACAGGGGGAATCGGACCACACACAGCAGGAGGCTCTGCAGCCACCCCATCACCCAGCACAGACGGCGAGGGTGCAGGGACCAGGACAGACGCAACAGAGGAAGAACCGGAAGACGAGGGGCCCGAGCAGACGGCAGACGGAAGAGGCTCAGGGACACCAGCCGGAACAGGCTGAGCACTAGGTGAGGACACAACCACCGGAGGAGAGGCGACAACAACAGGGGGCGCAACAGGCGGAGCAACAGCTGAAACAGAGGGCACCTCATCAGCCGAAGAGACGTCCACATCCACCGAATCATCCCCCACAGGAAGTGGCGGAAAATCCTCCTCACTGAAGAGATTCACTGGTGCAACGGCAGGTGCAGAACAGGCAGCAGCCTGATGGCCCAAAAGACAACAACAATAACACGTCCGCGGCTGGCGGGCGTAAAACACCCGAACGTTGTACCCCATAAGGTGCACAGAGGACGGAATATCCGCCCGGAGTCTCATGCCCAGGGTGTGAATGTTAGACCTCACACCCTTAAGAGGACTAGAAGATACCACGTTCACCCTCACACTAACTACTGCGCCAAACCGGCCGAAATACCGCCGTAGCAGACCCTCCGGGAACTCCAAGGGAGCCCCATGCACACTGATGTAAGTAAGTGCACCACTTCTATCAGAGAGGATTACAGTGCCCGCACCATCCAGCAGGGGTAATGTCCGCCCCTCATATCGCCGGAGAAAATCGCGATACGCCACCTCCTCTGTGAACTTCACAATCGCCCTACGGGCCGTTACCAACTCGACCCCATAAATCGCAAACACAGGGACAGAGAGCATCTCACAAGCCAGCGCAATCTTCGGGTAACCAGCCCGCACAGAGAACTCTAGTCCCACAGACTGAGCCCGGACGACAGGGGGTAGAGGTACCCCCATCGTAACGCCACGTCAGCACAGCGCGGGCAGAGACACCACCCTCAACCGGCCGAACTGGCAAACAACACCAGCTGCTGGAGCGCCAATGCAACACGTCCGACCCCTACCGAAGCTAGGGCCAGACCCCACTTGATGAACGTGAAAGTGGAAGATTTCGTTGGTCTGCAGGTCGTTCGCGAGGACAGAGAGGTGGTGAAGTTCACAGAGAATGGCTTGTTACGGCATTTTGTCGACAAGTATGAGGATCGGGAGGTGCGGCTGAGGAGCAACGGTCAAGGCTCTGTGACTGTGAAGAATTTGAGTGTTGAATACACATACGTATCTATTAAAAATGCTCCGATTGAAATGTCGGAGGATCTTCTCCGTCGGGGCTCTTGCCAGGTATGGGCGTGTGGAATTTATTCGTGTGTGTAGGCACACGTCCGGAGCCGTCAAGGGGCTCATTAATGGTTGCAGGACGGCTAAGATGGTTCTTCATGGAAACGTGCCTTCTTCTCTATAGATTGCTGGCTATACGGTCGGCTCCTTCTACCGGGGGCAGACTCGGACCTGTTTCAAGTGTGGTCATGTTGGCCATATGGCTGCTGCCTGCACCACTCTGATGTCTAAACGGGTTAACCTGTTTAATGAAAATGATTTTCCTCCTTTGCATGAGCAAGAAGATCTCGGTTCTGAGCAGTGCCCCTTGTGTGGGGAACGGATGCAGTGATGGTTGGCGCCAATCTGGGTTCTGCGTGTGCTACTTCATTAGTTTCTACTGGTGGAGATGGCGTCAGTACTGCTGTGCCGTCTCCCGGACGGTCTGGTGGGGGTGTTGATCTCCCTGTGTGCCCGTGCAGGCCGGCTCCGAGGGCGAGTGTGCTGCAGTGACTGCCAACTCTGGTGAGGAGGTAGATGCAGTGGTGGGCATTTTATCGGTGGATGTGGTGTGCTCCAGTGCTGAGCCGATTGGTGTGCATTGGAACCCGCAGCAAGTGATCCGTGATGGTGTTGATGCGGCTCGGCCTGCTGCTCGGACAACTGAGGCGGTGGCGGAAGTGCATATGGAGATGTACATTCTCCCAGTCGCGGTTCTGGACGACGTGAAGCAGATTGCATGTTGCCTGTCGGCGGTGGGCAGCACAATCTGAAGCGACGGAAATTTGGGGGTTCTCTTCAGAATGTCCTAGATGCAAGGAGGAGGTTGGAAGTCGGCACCCCCCTTTCCTTGGCGGCCGTGCAGTGTGACTCTATGGTTCCGGCCGACTCGGATATTCCGCCTTCTGATGGAGACGTGTCTGTGATGGATGATGGTGTCCCTAAAATTCGTGGAAGTGTTCCACCACCTGGAGGTACACAGAATATGGATTGGTGGGATGTTGTGAAGGGGGGTCCAGGAAGAGTCGGTAGGGGGCGATTTGGTGGTGAGGCTCCAAAGAGAGTTCTGTGGGTACGCTTGCCGATGTGGCTCCCTCTCCAGTAGTTTTGGGGGATGGGGTTGAGGGCTCTTCTGTTGAGTGTGCTGCTACCCTGGGATGTAGTGGTAGTGTTGTGCGAGTGTGGTCCTCTCTGTTTGTGGGAACCGACCTGTGAGATTTATATTTATTTAATTTATATGAATTTATATTTACGTTAATTTATATACTTCGATAGCAATTTGTATAATGATAAGTGGACTGTATTTCTGCAATAATCTCTTAATCTCACAAATCGATCCTCTACACATTAGGGGGGGTTTATTAAATTAATATATATGCAGCCAATCAAACTACAGAATTAACTACATACATTGAAGAGGTTCCTTATCTTATAGTACAGCAGGCTAGTCCACCAGGTATAACTAGGGTGTAGACACCAAATTATCCTCTTTGAGGTAGCTTCCATCACCCAGTAACTGGTGCACAAAGTCTTCCTCGTCTTGACCTGTCAAAAGGGCGCTAACTGTGAAGCCAGAATCCTATATATGACAAGCTATATCAGAGAAAACACTATACATGGAACAATAAAGACCTGGCTTAATTACCTTTAGTTTGAGGCTATGTCGTGCTCTAACTGGCTCACCCTATATAATGACATTAATGGCCACAAATGATAGATAATGGGTTTCGGAAAGAACACTTAACTTGATTTGTAGACAGCGTGTTGATAATGGTACACTTTTGGTTTCCATAACACTTCGTCCAAGTAAAATTAACAGGAGCCGAATTTGCTCCCGAGAGCCTCTGGTCTCGTCTCAACAATGGCTGCCCTCCTTCCTCACCCTGACGCCTGGCTTACATTGTCCAGATTTCAGAAAGTGATAGAAGGGTCACATTTACTCTACTTTAATATTGATAATTAAGTTAATTTATATGAGATGGTTTATGATGGTAAAGTCCAAAGACTAATGTATTTAAGAATAATTCCCACCATAATAGGTGGTGAATTATAATAGTATGTGGTGATGATATCCCGTTTTCTTTAGACGGTAATTCCACTACAAGTTACGTTTTCTATGGTTAACTTGTTTATACAATACAGCTATTATCTGTATGATATAAAATGGTGTCGGATTTTCCGACACTGTTTATTTTCTCAATGGATGTGTGGATGACTTGTGCGACATTGAACGTTAGTGTGTGTTTTCTGGTGTGTATTATTTTTTCCGGATCCTGCGTGCTCCGGTATTTACTTTCATGTGTGTTTGGGTTGTGGATGACGATTGTTCCCGGTTCCTGCGTGTTCCGGTCGGGGATTCGAATGTTTGTACTGCGTGTGTCGGGTGTTCTGTGGGTTATGTGTGTTTAGCAATTTAATTTTAATTTTGTGCCTTTTGTTTCTGATGTTTCTTTTGCGCCCTGTGTGGTTTATTGTATAATTTTTGGCTCGTCCCGTTTGGGTTGTGCAGGTACTTATTTTGTGTGCTCATGTATTTCTCTTCGTTGTTTCATGTTTTTTCAATTACGTTATATTGTTATATGCCAGTTGTTCTATGTTTTTTGTCGTAATGTGTTCATTTGAGTTATGCATTTTGCTGTGGCTTTTGTACTTGTGTTATTGTATGTTGTATTTATGAATGTTGGTGCTTCGGTGCCTTTGAAGTGTATGCTTTCATTGTCATGTATTTTGTTTTAACAAAAATATAAGAAAAAAAAGTCAGCCATTTGTGTTTCTAACCCCTTTTCCACAAGTCTCGTATAATTACAGTTTTATTTAAATATTATGTAGATAATTGAACACTGTGCATCACTTTGTGTTTAATATAATGCTTACTCTTTTTTTATCATTAAACTTAGTTTATATCCGTAATTATATCAAAATTTGTTTACAAATTATTATTGTTGTTGATCAAGTGGCGGCGACGATCTTTTTGCAGATTATAACTATTTTTTTCAGAGACAATGTTTACATTCTGCTCCTTACTATAGATGACGTGATGATAGACAGTTTTCACTGCGTCCCGTCACAACACTGCACTCGTGTTGTTGTTGTTGTTGTCTAGAGCACTTGCCTGGGAGACGCTCTACACACAGCCCGTCCTCCAAACAAAGATCCAAAAGTGATTCCACGCACCCGCCAAACCCCCTGTTTATGAATGAAAAGCAGTTTACACACGACTCACAACTGCTGACGTTCGAACATATCCGGAACAAGTGCTTCACTGACGAATTTTGTTCGAACCACAACGCTGTAAATGCTTCACCCACGTACTACAAATACAAATAATCGCCAACAGAACCTAACACCTAACCTAACCTATCCTATGCCTATATATACACAATATGCTAATATATTATAATATTAATTTATACTTGCGAAAATTCCCGTTTTGAATGAACAGCATGTTAAAATTTATGAATGCGTCTGTGGGGTTGACCGCTGAATGTAATGGACTTGAGTCGAGGACGGGTTGCTACACCACTGGATACTACCAGGCCAACTGGAAGTATCCAGTGCTTATATTCGAATCCTTCTCATGGCTCCTGCTAACTTTTGCACTCTGCACTCTTGTACACACACTGGTCACACTAGCCAAGCTCAGTAGCACACTATTGTCAGATTCGCTGAGGAAATTCTTTACTTACTGGAAGTAGAGTCGGGAGTGTTTACAGACTAACAAGATTTTAATTGAAACAACACTGAAGCTGTCTCGAGTTTAAGGGGATCATTTTCGTTTAGTATTGGACTTAAGGCCTATTCGCTGAAAAGTTATTACAACTCATCGTCAGAATAATGGACCGTCGGGCTCAAACCATAAAAGTCAAATACATACACAAAAAATCTATGCGCCTGCATCTGACTAACAGCAAACTTGAACATGTTCGAAATTATATGACTCGAAACGTGTTTCGTTTACTTTTAATCCAACCCGTCCTCGACTCGAGTCCATTCCATCCAGCAGTCGACCCCATAGACACATTCATAAATTTGTACATGCTGTTCATTCAAAACGGGAATTTTCTCAAATATGCATTAATATTATAATATATTAGCATATTGTGCATATATAGGCATAGGATAGGTTAGGTTAGGTGTTTAGGTTCTGTTGGCGATTATTTGTATTTGTAGTACGTGGGTGAAGCATTTATAGCGTTGTGATTCGAACAAAATTCGTCAGTGAAGCACTTGTTCCGGATATGTTCGAACGTCAGCAGTTGTGAGTCGTGTGTAAACCGCTTTTCATTCATAAACAGGGGGTTTGGCGGGTGCATGGAATCACTTTTGGATCTTTGTTTGGAGGACGGGCTGCGCATTTATAGCGTTGTGGTTCGAAAAAATTCGTCAGCGAAGCACTATTTCCGGAAGTGTTCGAACGTCAGCAGTTGTGAGTCGTGTGCAACCCGTCCTCGACTCAAGTCCATTACATCCAGCGGTCAACGCCACAGACGCATTCATAAATTTTTACATGCTGTTCATTCAAAACGGGAATTTTCTCAAGTATAAATTAATATTATAATATATTAGCATATTGTGTATAAATAGCCATAGGTTAGGTTAGGTTAGGTCAGGTGTTTAGGTTCTGTTGGCGATTATTTGTATTTGTAGTACGTGGGTGAAGCATTTACAGCGTTGTGGTTCGAACAAAATTCGTCAGTGAAGCACTTGTTCCGGATATGTTCGAACGTCAGCAGTTGTGAGTTGTGTGTAAACCGCTTTTCATTCGTAAACCGGGGGTTTGGCGGGTGCATGGAATCACTTTTGGATCTTTGTTTGGAGGACGGGCTGTCGTGTGTAACCCGTTTTTCATTACAAAGAACCAGAAGGGATTCCATGCACCCGCCAAACCCCCTGTTTACGAATGAAAAACGGTTTACACACGACTCACAACTGATTTCGTTCGAACACTTCCGGAACAAGTGCTTCACTTGTGAAGCACTTGTGAAGACCTATGAATTAACCTCTTCATACGCTATAAGGATCACTACCTAAAGTGAACCGCATACACGCAAACGACAACGGGAGGACCATGGGAGACACGCGCATGGGAGCCAGGCGGGAATGGGAGGCCCCACGCGCGTGCACGACCCCCGGAACATCACAATCACAACCAACTGAATGCATCTAATATTAGCGTAAAAGTTATCATTCAGGAGAACGTCTAAAATAAATAGTCTGACCGAAGCAATACTTACAAATGAATGGCTTGGGCTGGACGGTAGAGTAACAGTCTCGCTTCATGGCAGGTCGGCGCTCAATCCCCGACAGTCCAAGTAGTTGGGCACCATTCCTTTCAACCCCCCCCCCCTCGTCCCATCCCAAATCCATATCCTGACCTCTTCCAAGTGCTATATAGTCGTAATAGCTTGGCGCTTTCCCTCATAGTTCTCTTCCCTCACAAAAGAACTCGGCTGCATGTCGAGTGACAAGGATAACACTAATATGCGCCGTATTAGTCACTGGGAGACTATAGCATTTACGACCATCTTGGTTCGTGTAGGAACCATCCAGCTTTTTCTCTCGCTTGAAAAAGATTTCAATAAATAACCTTGTACAGTGTGTACAAGGTTATTTATTGGTTGTCCAAGGTTGTACAAGGTTATTTATTGATTGTACAAGGGTGTATAACGTTGTACAAGGTTATTTATTGGGTGTACAAGGGTGTACAAGGTTATTTATTGGTTGTACAAGGGTGTACAAGGATATTTATTGGTTGTACAAGGGTGTATAACGTTGTACAAGGTTATTTATTGGGTGTACAAGGTTATTTATTTATTACAAGGCTATAGACTTCCACACGATAGGTCTTTTGACTATATATTAGACTGTTGGTGTAGGTCTTCAGACCTACGCCAATACCTCATATATTGAGGCCGCTGCTCTCTTGAAAAGCGTATTTTTTTCTGTTTAATTTCTAGCCAATAAAAATATTGACTTGTGCAACTCTTCGTCACGTTAATATATATGACGCAAATTATATCAGGATGTTGATTGAAATGAAGAACCAGGACGGAAACGTCATCAGTTCTTCATTTTTAAGTGTCTGATGATGAGTGTCTTATTGTCACTCATCGCCTGTATTGTGTGGAGTTGAGTGATAACTTGGTCATCTATCTAACGATAGATATAACGTTAACTGATGCACCATCGTCTAGAGCATTGAAGCGATGAACAAATCAATTCATATGAAACTAAATCTCTATATAACAGTTTTCTAAACTACTATCTGTAGAAGCATGGGAAAATCTTAATTTTTCTATAAATGACCACTGAAGATCATCTTTAGCAACTGGCGTCTGAGGCTCCGTTGAGATTTGATAATTTGTTGAGATCGTCTGTCCTGGAAGACGGGCATGACAGGGACATCGTAATTGGGTTGTTAGCTCCAAATTAATGCAGTGCTATGGCGTAATACAAACATATTAGAATGCCCATTAATTTGTTGAGATCAATTCTGACTAGTTTTATGTGGCTTTCGAGGCAGTACCAGTGCCCGGAGCAGCTGTCATTGGTCTTAGGTTTGTTTTACAATCGTGGGCATGTTTACGGGCATGTTTTCTATGCCCATAAGAGCGGGGTAGCGTGAGGAGACCCCAACGGTGTCTATGCATATTCATGTGTTTGAGTCTGGTGATCGCCTGACGCCACCAATATTTGTTCAGGTCATCTGCCAGCTTATATTTATCACCTTGAGAGCCTTTGCCCACCATGCCGCCACGCCCACACCATCATACACCCACGCCCACACTCACACCCATGCCCACACTCACACGCACGCCCACACTCACACCCACGCCCACACTCACACCCACGCCCACACTCACACCCATGCCCACACTCACACCCACGCCTACACTCACACCCACACCCACACTCACACCCACGCCCACACTTACACCCACGCCCACACTCACACCCACACTTACACCCACGCCCACACTCACACCCACACTCACACCCACGCCCACACTTACACCCACGCCCACACTCACACCCACACCCACACTCACACCCACGCCCACACTCACACCCACGCCCACACTCACACCCACGCCCACACTCACACCATGCCCAGGCCCTCGTAACTGATGTCCAGGCCCTTATAACTGATGCCCAAGCCTTCATAACTGATGCCCACATTCTCGTAAGTGACACCACGCCTTCATTAGGAATATTAGTTGTCATAGTGTTGCTGAAGCGAAGATGTCATAGTGATGTTGTGGCATAGTTACTGTAGAGTTAGTGTGGCATAGTTGCCAGAGTGCTTCTATCCTCCTATAAGCCCTACCTATGTTGATGGTAGGCCTATTAGGCCTCATGCCGAAGTTGCAATAAAACTTACGATAGACTTTGTATACACATGTATGTCTGATCTATTTTGCTAATTTACAGTACACATAAAATAGACTCTACCATACTTCCTCATCAACCTAAGCTAACCTAGAACTATCTATATAACCTAACAAAACTGAATAACCTGACCTTGGCCTAATTATGCAGCAAAAAATTTCATAACAATGTGATTATGAAAATTTGGGTTCATCATTTGTTACTGATGCAGTTTAAACATTTTGTAAATAATGAGTTTAATAAACACAAGTATTGTGGGTGATCTCAGCTCGACTTGTCACAACAAACTGTGTCAGTCTTGAAGGCATGATTCCAGCTGCTGATGAATGTAGAGAAAGTGCCATACTACAGCTCCAGCTGCATAAAATTGACTAACTGATGAATTAACTAACATAATCGAAATTGTATTGCATTATTCTATTCATCCTGAATCCTATTCAAGTTTTTGCCTTTAGCAGACTATAATAGAGAGAGAGAGAGAATGCAAATTAGGTTAGAACAGTGCAAACTCCAAAGGTTAAATCCCCAGGTAAATCCCTCCCACACAAACACACAATTAAGTCCCACGTAAACTCCATTGGTTAGCGCCCGAGCAAACTCCCATGGTTAGCTCTCACGTTATCTCCCATGGTAACAGCTCTGACTGTCATTGAGTTGTTGTTGTTATTATAAATTCAGCTACTGGGAACAAAAAGTTCCAAGTAGCACGGGCTATGGTGAGCCCGTAGTGGACTTACCTGGCACAGGAGCGGGGCTGTAACTTGTTGCGTCACTGAGACACAACGATCGTTATATAGCAAGCAGCCCAAGGTGCATGGACTTATCTCCCCCAAGGTCATCACATCCCCTGGAGGAGTGTTTATCCCGTAGATTTTTGCATGATAATTTCAGCTTGCAGAAGTCAACATATAAATCTTACCTGCATCATCATCTCTCTGCAGTGTTTGTTTAGTTTGTACCTTCGCTTGCATTGTCCATGATAGGGCTTAATAAAATATTAAAAGAATAAACATGTGATGGGTATTTCCAGACACACACACACGCCCTAGACGACTGAGCCACGACATGACCAATCCTCGTGGGTTCAGGAACCCTCGTGGGTTCAGGAACCCTCGTGGGTTCAGTAGAACCTCAGGTTACAATTCTTTTGACCGTGTCGTGACCTTGTCGTCTGGAGTGTGTGTTTGGGAACACCCAGCACATAGGTTCGATTCCACATCACGGCTCCAGTGGAGTTTCTCATTGATTTCTCACGATACAGTGATTTATCTCTGTATTAATATTATTAAAAGTATTATTATATTATTAATATTATTATAATAGTATTATTACATTATTAATATTATTATATTATTATATTTAATATTATTAATTTAATTTTATTTTTATTATTATTATAATTATTGGTATAATTTATTTTTCACGTCAGTTAAGAAGGTTGATTTTTGTTGCTGAAAGATGAAGGTTCATATTTTCTATATTCATCTCTAAAACAATGAAGTTTTGCAGTTAACTGAACCAAATATATCTTGACACTGTGAACTTATTGTCCAGGAAATATCATGAGTGCACTTATGTAGTGCCAAAACCCCTTTATTGCAACATGCTTTAATAGTTCTTCGTGACGATGTGTAATAAAATTAAATACTTCTGCTACGAAAATAAAGACGCTGTCGAGGGCTAATAAGCATTATGAAGATAGGTTACGGGAGTTACTTTTGATCCATACAATCATATCAAGGCTAATATGTATATATTATCATATATATATGTATATACGTTTATATACGTTATGTATATACGTTTATATACGTTATATATATACGTTTATATACGTTATGTATATACGTTTATTTACGTTATGTATATACGTTTATATACGTTATATATAATATATATAATATGTATATACGTTTATCATAAAAATTATTTTCGAGTCGAGCGTCGAAATATTTTTTGTTGGTGCCAAGAGAACACCTTTGGGATCGTTACTTGTGGCACCTTTCTGGTGTTTATATATAACGCAAATAGAAGAGTTGAAGCCATCACAGAAATAAGGTTATCACGAATAACCGAACTCAATTACGGGCTCACCATAGCCCGTGCTACATGGACATTTTGTTCTGAGTAGCTAAATCTAAAACCCCCAACAACAACAGTTGAAGCCTACTGGGGTGTGTGTGTGTGTGTTTTGTGGACATTGTGGAATACAAAGACCAGCCTCGTTACCTCTGTGTTGGAGAGTCTGGATGTGGTGTTGAATTGGATGGAAAATGTTTCTTCGCAATAGTTATCAATCCCTATGTTGGCATTTATGTAATAGTGATTGGTAGGACGGTAGATTGTAGCCTTCTTCACTCAGTAGTAATCGGAGACATGGTTGTTAACTAACTGGCGAGTCGTGTTCAAAAAAACTAATGGTTAAGACTTATACTTACCAAGTGCTGTAAAATTAGAAAGCTCTCAGCCTGAAGTCGCTTATTCCTGTACCTATTTCGGTAAAAAAAAAATAAATACGTGCTCTATAATCCATCTCATTTGCGAGTTATAAAGAGTTATGCACCGGATGGCATACAAGTGATGAGTATATACCTCACTGGCCATTCACATTTCCTGACCCAACTTGCTATAGCATCTCTCACATGTCCAGTCAAGGACAAATTTAAATTCATCCCCCATCCCCTCGTCCTTTCCATCAACCCCCACTCCTCTGTCCCTTTGTCCTCTCCACCATTCTCCAATCCCCTATCAACTCGTCCTCACCATACCTAACTGCCCCGTCCCCTCGTCCTCCCCACCATCCCCCACTCCCGTCCCCTTGTCCTCCCCAACATTCCCCACTCCCTTGTTCAATGCATTCCCAAACGATCTGATGCTCCCATCAAAAAATTGGGTACATCAAATGATCTGATGTCATGATCTGATGTCACCTAATGTATTTGTCGATATATCATGTTAAACTTTTGTACGAAGTCTGATAGTATGGCGGTATATTTGGTCTCTCTCTACTAGACACCCATCATCAGCCTTGTTTGGTACCCGCCAGTTCTCGTTAATCCGGGGAACAGGAGCCAGATTCACGAAGCAGTTACGCAAGCACTTACGAACCTGTACCTATTTTCTCAATCTTTGGCGACTTTGTTTACAATTAGTAAACAGTTAATGAGCTCCGAAGCACCAGGAGGCTGTTTATAACAATAACAACAGTTGATTGTTAAGTTTTCATGCTTGTAAACTGTTAAATAAAAGTAACTAAAGCCGTCAAAGGTCGAGGAAAGATATACACGTTCGTAAGTACTTGCGTAACTGCATCGTGAATCTGGCCCCAGGACCTTAGTAACGTGGTACCCAAGAAAGGCGTTCCTTTAAGATTATTGTGATTATTCTTTTCCCTTTTGTGTATGTCTCCATTTGATGTTTCTTACAGACTCATCAGCATGATGACAGTCTTTCTGTTTATACTTGGGATGTAACTGGTGGTAGTATTCCAGTCGGATTGGTCCTGGCCGCCGCTGCTGGCTACGCTACCTCCTGAATTACTAATCACAATAATTAATAATTCAGGTAAATTAGGTGAATTTATGCCTACCCCAAAAAGCCCCCTTTCAGCATTAATACCAGTTCATTGTGCAACGCCATGACGAATGTACCTGCAATGCAGAGCCACAATAACATGGCTGAAAAATGTTGACCAGACCACACATTAGAAATTACAGAGACGACGACGTTTCGGTCCGTCCTGGACCATTATCAAGTCGATTGTGATACCTGATACATTATCAAGCACCAGCAATATCCAGTAATACAACCTATATTCTCTTCATAATTAAGAGACTAGTTTCATGTGGTGGGGGAGGGGGGGTCATAGGCAGTAACTTACATGTGTGCTTCAATTTTATCGAGAGCCAAATTGCTTGTTAGTATTGCTGTAACGTGAAATATTTTCAAATCAAAGTGTTTTGTTACACGTCTAAGTATTTATTATTTGACTTTCCAGTGACAGACTAATGATAGTGGTCAATATGTTAGCGGAGATGTCTTGCTTGCCTCCTGAGACACAGCTACGCTTGCTTAAACAAGCTTCTGTACAGCTTCATCTTTTATCATTGTTATTATTACTAATGGTAATGTCTTCACACAGACATAATAATATTGGATAAAAACCCACACTTGTGTATATATGAAATTTATGTAAGGAATTTACTCCTACACTCTAAATAAACCTGTTTATTACATTCACCTACATCATTCTAGTACACCTACACCTACACTAAAATTTATACAAGGTGTAAACTCCTTACATAAATTTCAAATATATACAAGTGTGAGTTTTATCCTATTATTATTATTATTTATTGTTATACACATAACTGATGTTAGTTCTATATGGGCATTGGAAGCCAGATGAATACTTTTCCTATAAAGCTATTTGCAGTAAAGTGGACTGTATTTTACCTTCACCTTTTGTATTATATATTTTAATAAATCTCAGGAAATGCACTCACCATTTGTTGAATACCATTTATTTAGATTTAGATTTAGAGGTTTTATTCAGGTAAGGGTACATACATTGAAGATGAGTTACAAACATAATGTTGGGTTTAAAGATAGAGCTAGGACGGGGGCCGGCGAGAAACAATGGGCAGAGTTACTTTCACCCTATGCCCCTGTTACCTAGCAGTAAAATAGGTACCTGGGTGTTAGTCAGCTGTCACGGGCTGCTTCCTGGGGGTGGAGGCCTGGTCGAGGACCGGGGCCGCGGGGACACTAAAAAGCCCCGAAATCATCTCAAGATAACCTCAAGATAGGACATACAATACCTAAAGCCACTAATACACACAGCGTTTCGGGCAAGATCAATACTTTAGATGTACACGTTTTAAGGTATTTGTCATTCATCTACAAGATGACTGAACTGATAAAGTGAATATATGTTATGATCGTCGATCTCTTGGATAAACAAACTCCATGATTTTGCATATTTCAATGCTTATAATTATGACTGTTTAATCTAATTTTGGTAATAGTCAGCAAACACAGCAATTTGAGAAAATTGTCGTTCACTTTTAATGAGGTGAGCACACAAATAAGAAGTTTTAATATATGTTTGGTGAAAAAAACTAACATTTTGCTGGAGAGGAATGAACACACAATTACCATAACACCACTGAAATTGCAACAAAAACGAGAGAAAAAGGCCTGATAGATAAATAACGCCTGATAGACGGACATACAAAGACAGATGCAGAGAAAGACAGATACAGAGAAGCAGATTTTACTCCCGTATGATGAGCAAGTAAACTTCTGTGTCATCGTGATTACACTTTGCAAACAAAATATTAATTTTTACTCTGCATATCAGTTCTGTATAAGAGCGTTGGACAATATTGGCATTTCCTTTATGGGTAGCAATGTGGACACCCTCCATCATCACCTCGCATGTGCGCATAATAGAGAAGCATCGAACGAGTCGTGAACACAACTGACGTCGAAAATCTGCGAAGATAACCACGATTACAGAGAGGAAAAACTTGCTCGTTCAACAAGCTTCACTGAAGCTAATTATTGGAGCACGTTTTCTATGGGATGATTCTCATTGATTCTCATTGATGGTTATTATCAATGATTCTCATTGATTATAACATCGAACCCCGTTGTTGGGACAGCTTACATGTGAGCTGCTACTATGGTAAGGTGAGAAATCAGATGCTAATATCTGATTGGGTTGTTGTGCTGAGACTGGTGATGTTTCCCCCCAGAGAAGATATCATAAAGATATTCGTTGACACGGGGCTGAACTGCCTGGAGTGTCTGGTACACAAGCCAAGCTGGCTGGTGACGGGGTCTGCTGCCTGGCGTGTGGGAGAGGTACACAGGTAAACACTATGAAGTAGGCGGCCGTGGGGGTGACAGATGTTCGTATTACACATAAGTATATGACGGAGGCGTCCCTGTGGCTTTTGAAGGTAACTCCACATTTACAGCCCCGCTCCTGTGCCAGGTAAGTCCACTGCGGGTTCACCATAGCCCGTGCTACTTGGAACTTTTTGTTACGAGTAGCTGAAACTAAAACAACAACATCATGTGGCTGTGTAGGTGACATGTGAGCTCCGTAGACGGGTATATGAACGAGACGTCATATATCTACCTACGGAGACGTCATTACGGATCCAAAGCTTTTGTCCTAAACAACTAAAATTCTTGCGTTATTTTTTTATTGTATTAAAAACGTTGGTTTTAAATATAACAAATTTATGCTTAACTCGTTATCTTTGTCTGACGAATTTTTCTATATATAAATAAAATTCTAGTGGATACTCAAATAGTTTTAAAATTTCATATTTCACATGTTTGAGAATGAGACACCATATTAACGTAACCAAACGTAATGAAACCCAACCTAACATAACATAACCTAACCTAACCGTTAACTTATGTTAACCTTAACATAACCTCCTAACTTGGGAGCCGGTCGGCCGAGCGGAAAGCACGCTGGACTTGTGATCCTGTGGTCCTGGGTTCGATCCCAGGCGCCGGCGAGAAACATTGGGCAGAGTTTCTTTCACCCTATGCCCCTGTTACCTAGCAGTAAAATAGGTACCTGGGTGTTAGTCAGCTGTCACGGGCTGCTTCCTGGGGGTGGAGGCCTGGTCGAGGGCCGGGCCGCGGGGACACTAAAAAGCCCCGAAATCATCTCAAGATAACCTTAACCTAACTATGGATAGGAAGTAGATAACAGCACTAATTACATAGTGGTTTTGAAGTGATTACCTCCAGGGGTTCCTTCTTTCTAATGGACGGGTTACTCGGTGGAGACTGTCTCTCGCAGCACGTCAGTCATGTACAGAAATACTGAAGTTGGAGTGAAAATCAGCGAAATATTTTCCTTCCTTTTACGTTAGCTATAGACTCCTTCACAGGTACAAACTGTCCTGCACCAGGTTCGTATCCCACGTGTCGCACAAATACAGATCTCATCCGAGACATTCTTGAGTATTGTGAATGATGCGCCTACGATACGGAACAAGCGCGATAGCCGTATAGTTCCACAAGGAATTATAGCCATGTTTTGTGTGTCTATCGAAGCCATCTTCTGTGGAGCCCAAATTATGCAGAGGGGGATGATAAATGCCAAGTGCTGGCCAAGAATGCTATTAATATCGATGTTGTGAGATCGGATCTTATCCAAGCGCTGTTTTTATTTGTCTCTGACCCTAAGTATGTGTCGTGTGAATGTCGTAAAGCTTTGTTTCTACAAGTCGGTATGCGAGTGTGTGTGTGTACTCACCTAGTGTGGTGCTCATCTGCTTAATATTCGGTCGATAGGCGAAGCTGGAATTCAACACACCAACTTTTGAAGCCAGGTGAGGAGTTCTCCTCAACTATTATTCTTCCCACTTCCCACCAATTCTAATGTTCATTTGATGATGAAAATATAACAAAAAGAGTCCTTGACATAACTCCCACCAGCCCTGGCGAGTTGTGTTTATTGTTGCCAAAATCTGACACCAGCATGAGAGGTTTACCTGTTGTATATAGAGGCCTGGATATTAATGGGAACCACTTTCACTGGGTAAAATACACACGGATATACTGCCAGATAAGCCGCCGTCGTCACGATGCAACGAGCGTACTGTGTGTGTGTGTGTTTTCACCGTACCAAAGCGTACGAATCTACACTATACTCACCTAATTTATGCACCTAGATTCTCATTAGTCGACAATAGCTTACATATCCAATTTTTCTTATTAGTGCATAGAACGTTTAATTTGTACGTGAATGTGTTTTTGTACACGAACAAGATTAAGTTAGACTGGAATGAGAATCACATTACGACGAGAAATGTGTTCTCCTGTATATCAGTTGACCAAATATGAAGAAAAAATGGGCTGCTGAGAATTAAGATAAGAAAGATGACAAGGAAAAATTAAATAAATACGAAGGGTAAAAAAGGGAGAGGGCGAAGGAAGAAAGGAAGAGGTGAAAAGAAAGATAAATGAGACGATAGTAAGATACATGTTTCCTACTGATTTTTTCATTAATACATCAAGCAATTGAGATTTCGTTGGGCATTTGAAGAGAAGCGGTTGGGATAGAACTCCAATACAACACCAGAGTGCATACGAGAAATGTGTGATATCAGGTTTGGATGCCTTGGCTTGATATCAGGTGTAGATGCCTTAGGAATCCTAGAGAATTCAGTTGAATTCCAAGTTACATTACTTTCGAAGCATATTGGGGTTTAGGGGTTTAAGGCGTGTGCTTAGAAGTACCCTGTATTTAGGTTCGAGTCCTCCTTATAGATCCTACTTATTTACACAGTACTTTACTATCTAATAGTATTGGAACATCGAGTACTGTACTGTCTATTAGTACTGGAACACCCAGTACTGTACTGTCTATTAGTACTCGAGCACCCAGTACTATACCACATAGAAGTACTGGAACACCAAGTACTATATCACATAGAAGTACTGGAACACCCAGTACTATAGCACATAGAAGTACTGGAACACCCAGTACTATACCACATAAAAGTACTGAAATACCCAGTACTGTCTTCTCTACTACACACCATTCTCTGCTGGCCAGGGTGTTGGCGAGCGTGTCGTAAAAATCCTGGTTGGGCACCAGTTAAGAACTTCCAGTTAAGTGCTTCGGGTTGATAGGCTTGTGTCCTATCTTAGCCTAGAGGGTTAAGGCATGTGTCTGGAAATCACCAGAACGCTGATTCAAGCCACCTCAATGACCCAAAATTATTTTCTCATTGATTATAAATTATATAGTGTGTGTATATCAAAAGTGTAGGACTTGGAAGTGGTGTAACTACACAGAGGCACTGCTACTGCCACACGTGTGTGAGTGTGTGTTTGGGAGTTGGAGAATGGAATCGAATTTAGAGAGGTAGATGTATTTGCAATGCACATCTGTTAGAATCTGGGTTGGTGTGGGAGGAGAGGTTGGTGGGGGAGGAGAGGCTGGTGTGGGAGAGGTTGGTGTGGGAGGAGAGGTTGGTGGGGGAGGAGAGGCTGGTGTGGGAGAAGTTGGTGTGGGAGGAGAGGTTGGTGGGGGAGGAGAGGCTGGTGTGGGAGAGGTTGGTGGGGGAGGAGAGGCTGGTGTGGGAGAGGTTGGTGGGGGAGGTAAGGTTGATGGGGAAGGAGGGGATAGGTGGAGAAGAAGGGGTTGGTGGGGGAGGAGGTGCTGGCAAGGGATTCATAACATTTGCGAGAGTTCGGTCGGGAACCGTAGTCGGGAATCAGTGACACTGAACAGAATAAATATTAACACGACACTAAGGCCATAAAGTTACAAGTAAGTTAAAGCAATATTACTTTTCCTCAGAGTTATGCCCTTTGAAGGCCAACTGTGCTATAGAGGGCGCGCTGTAGGGAAGGTGGCATCACTATGCTCCAGTCACGTATGCCCTGGACCATGTTTGGCAGCTTACAGTTACTGATATAATTACTGTACTCGATACCCGGACCTGCCAGGAATCGTTAAATCAGTTATATCATGGATTGCTGTCAACGAATTAGAATTAATAATTAACAGAACCTAAGTAATTATGTTCGTACAGTTGGATGAACTGAAGCAAAGTTTAAGATGCAGTCAACAATAAACATATATTTTGCTGGTATTTATTCGAATGTTTTTACTACATAAGTAAAGGTAAAGCAACAGTCGGGAACAAATAGGTTTTCCAGAGGTAAAATATTTGTCATTAAAAACTTTTAGACTCGTAAAATTGCATCTATATCGTAATATTTTGTATTTTTAACAATAGTATTTCTCTTTAAGGAGCTCAATAAGATTGAACTATTTTTTTTCAAATTATATGCTTACAGAACCCTTAGCAAAATTGCACATGGCAAGAAGTACAATTTTGGATAAATTATTTAACAATTTGATTAGATACATTTAAAATTATCTGTTATCAGTGCCAGGGATCATTCGATGCCAGGTCCTAACAGCCGCAATCACTCACACTAAATAACAAAACAATTAATAAAACACAAATTGCTCTAGATTATTTTTCTCGTCTGAAACTTAAGATGCCAGACGTAAGGACTTTTTTGGATAGTAAATGGAACTCTCTCTCTCTCTCTCTCTCTCTCTCTCTCTCTCTCTCTCTCTCTCTCTCTCTCTCTCTCTCTCTCTCTCTCCTTCCTACCCAACCACTTGGGCTGGACGGTAGAGCGACGGTATCGCTTCATGCAGGTCGGCGTTTAATCCCCGACCGTCCAAGTGGTTGGGCACCATTCCTTCCCCACGTCCTATCCCAAATCCTTATCCTGACCCCTTCCCAGTGCTATATAGGCGTAATGGCTTGGTGCTTCCCCCTCCCTGATAGCTCCCTTCCCTTCTCTCTCTCTCTCCCCTCATATCTTTGGACCTTTCCTGGTTTTCTGTGACTTTGCTCCATATTTAAGAATGTCTCACATAGGAAATGTTTTGATCCCGGATGGTTTTGCTGTCCCTCAGGCCTTTCGTCTTTGCTGAAGCAATAATGTGTCTACCACACTATTCTGCAGTACAGATCTTCTCACTCAGGTTGTAGTCCTCATAACTTTGCAATTGCATGGACTAAATAGTAGCAGCCATTTTCAGATCACTTTTTAAGTGAATTCACGTTAGTTTGTATTATATGCACACGAACGTCTCTCTCTCTGTCCAGACTCTTCTCTGTGCTATATAATGCCGGCGTTTAATGACAAAATTTATCTATTCACGAATCTGTGTTTTAGTGAGCTTCGGATAAATCTCTCTAGATACCTGCAGATCCTTTTCAATAATACAGGTGTATGTGTGTGTGTGTACTCACCTATTTGTACTCACCTATTTGTGTCTGCAGGATCGAGCATTGACTCTTGGATCCCGTCTTTCGAGGCATCGGTTGTTTACAGCAATGACTCCGGTCCTATTTCCCTATCATACCTAGTTTTAAAATTATGAATAGCATTTGCTTCCACAACCTGCTCCTTAAGTGCATTCCATTTTTCCACTACTCTCACGCTAAAAGAAAACTTCCTAACATCTCTATGACTCATCTGAGTTTACAGCTTCCATCCATGTCCCCTCGTTCTGTTACTATTCCGTGTGAACACTTCGTCTATGTCCACTGTCAATTTCCTTGAGTATTTTATATGTTCCTATAATATCTCTCCTCTCCCTTCTCTTTTCTAGTTTCGTAAGGCTCAGTTCCTTCAGGCGCTCTTCATACCCATCCCTCGTAAGGCTGGGACGAGTATCGTTGCAAATTTCCGAACCTTTTTCAGTTTCCTTATGTGTTTCTTCAGATGTGGACTCCATGATGGGGCGGTATACTCTAAGACTGGCCTCACGTAGGCAGTGTAAAGCACCCTAAATGCCTCCTTATTTAGGTTTCTGAATGATGCTCTAACTTTTGCCAGTGTAGAGTACGCTGCTGTCGTTATCCTATTTATATGTGCCTCGGGAGATAGATTAGGTGTTACGTCCACGCCCAGGTCTCTTTCTCGCGTCGTCACAGGTAGGCAATTCCCCTTCATTGTGTACTGTCCCTTAGGTCTCCTATCACCTAGTCCCATTCCATAACTTTACATTTGCTCGTGTTGAACTCCAGTAGCCATTTCTCTGACCATCTCTGCAACCTGTTCAAGTCCTCTTGGAGGATCCTGCAATCCTCATCTGTCACAACTCTTCTCACCAACTTTGCGTCATTCGCGAACATCGACATGTAGGACTCTAATCCTGTAAACATGTTAACATATATTAGAAATAGAATTGGTCCCAGCACCGATCCTTGGGGTACTCCACTCGTTACTGTTCGCCAGTCCGACTTCTCGCCCCCTTACCGTAACTCTTTGGCTCCTTCCTGTTAGGTAGTTCCTTATGTGTGTGTGTGTGTGTGTGTGTGTGTGTGTGTGTGTGTGTGTGTGTGTGTGTGTGTGTGTGTGTGTGTGTGTGTGCGCGCGTGTGCATGCGTACCATGAGTGCACGTGTGTGAGTATATGATGAGATCGACGGCCGATCTAGTGCCATATTATTGACATGACCGCCGCTTGTTGTTGTGTCTTCCGCCGGCCCTTAAAGTGGCAGGAAGATCTTGATAACGGCATCTTCACTGGCGCAGCGGTGAGCAGCCTCAAGGCAGCATTTGTTCCTAGTAAACTGTTGATTATCACAGACATTATCGGCATACAAACAGCGGCCTTCCCCTCCAGGGGGAAGGTAAGGCGAGCCCCGCTAACTAATGTGAACGGTCTCCTCTGATGATAAAGATTAAGCCACCCAAGAGGTGGCACGGGCATGAATAGCCCGTTAGGTCTCCTCTGAGCACCTATTGCGTTCATAGTGGTCAGGGTGCTGCAGTGTACTCACCTAGTTGTACTCACCTAGTTGTGCTTGCGGGGGTTGAGCTCTGGCTCTTTGGTCCCGCCTCTCAACTGTCAATCAACAGGTGTACAGGTTCCTGAGCCTACTGGGCTCTATCATATGTATACTTGAAACTGTGTATGGAGTCAGCCTCCACCACATCACTTCCTAATGCATTCCATTTGTCAACCACTCTGACACTAAAAAAGTTATTTCTAATATCTCTGTGGCTCATTTGGGCATTCAGTTTCCACCTGTGTGGAAACTGAGTGTGTGTCCTTGTGTATGGTGTGGGAGCTGGGATGGTGAGTATGGTGTGGGAGCTGGGATGGTGAGAATGGTGTGGGAGCTGGGATGGTGAGTATGGTGTGGGAGCTGGGATGGTGGGTATGGTGTGGCTGCTGGGATGGTGAGTATGGTGTGGGAGCTGGGATGGTGAGAATGGTGTGGGAGCTGGGATGGTGCGAATGGTGTGGGTGCTGGGATGGTGAGTATGGTGTGGGTGCTGGGATGGTGAGTATGGTGTGGGAGCTGGGATGGTGAGTATGGTGTGGGAGCTAGGATGGTGAGTATGGTGTGGGTACTGGGATGGTGAGTATGGTGTGGGTGCTGGGATGGTGAGTATGGTGAGGGTGCTGGGATGGTGAGTATGGTGTGGGTGCTGGGATGGTGAGTATGGTGTGGGTGCTGGGATGGTGAGTATGGTGTGGGTGCTGGAATGGTGAGTATGGTGTGGGTGCTGGGATGGTGAGTATGGTGTGGGTGCTGGGATGGTGAGTATGGTGTGGGTGCTGGGATGGTGAGTATGGTGTAAGTGCTTGGATGGTGAGTATGGTGTGGGAGCTGTGATGGAGAGTATGGTGTGGTAGCTGGGATGGTGAGTATGGTGAGGGAGCTGGGATGGTGAGTATGGTGTGGGTGCTGGGAAGGTGAGTATGGTGTGGGTGCTGGGAAGGTGAGTATGGTGTGGGTGGTGGGGTGGTGAGTATGGTGTGGAAGCTGGGATGGTGAGTATGGTGTGGGTGCTGGGATGGTGAGTATGGTGTGGGTGCTGGGATAGTGAGTATGGTGTGGGTGCTGGGATGGTGAGTATGGTGTGGGTGCTGGGATGTTATGGTGTGGGTGCTGGGATGGTGAG
Organism: Procambarus clarkii; assembly: GCF_040958095.1. Taxonomy (NCBI): domain Eukaryota; kingdom Metazoa; phylum Arthropoda; class Malacostraca; order Decapoda; family Cambaridae; genus Procambarus; species Procambarus clarkii. The sequence goes on from NC_091157.1 coordinate 12,009,517, forward strand.
TATGGTGTGGGTGCTGGAATGGTGAGTATGGTGTGGGTGCTGGGATGGTGAGTATGGTGTGGGTGCTGGGATGGTGAGTATGGTGTGGGTGCTGGGATGGTGAATATGGTGTGGGTGCTGGGATAGTGAGTATGGTGTGGGTGCTGGGATAGTGAGTATGGTGTGGGTGCTGGGATAGTGAGTATGGTGTGGGTGCTGGGATAGTGAGTATGGTGTGGGTGCTGGGATGGTGAGTATGGTGTGGGTGCTGGGATGGTGAGTATGGTGTGGGTGCTGGGATAGTGAGTATGGTGTGGGTGCTGGGATAGTGAGTATGGTGTGGGTGCTGGGATGGTGAGTATGGTGTGGGTGCTGGGATGGTGAGTATGGTGTGGGTGCTGGGATGGTCTGTATGGTGTGGGTGCTGGGATAGTGAGTATGGTGTGGGTGCTGGGATAGTGAGTATGGTGTGGGTGCTGGGATAGTGAGTATGGTGTGGGTGCTGGGATAGTGAGTATGGTGTGGGTGCTGGGATGGTGAGTATGGTGTGGGTGGTGGGGTGGTCAGTATGGTGTGGAAGCTGGGATGGTCTGTATGGTGTGGGTGCTGGGATAGTGAGTATGGTGTGGGTGCTGGGATAGTGAGTATGGTGTGGGTGCTGGGATAGTGAGTATGGTGTGGGTGCTGGGATAGTGAGTATGGTGTGGGTGCTGGGATAGTGAGTATGGTGTGGGTGCTGGGATAGTGAGTATGGTGTGGGTGCTGGGATGGTGAGTATGGTGTGGGTGCTGGGATGGTGAGTATGGTGTGGGTGCTGGGATAGTGAGTATGGTGTGGGTGCTGGGATAGTGAGTATGGTGTGGGTGCTGGGATGGTGAGTATGGTGTGGGTGCTGGGATAGTGAGTATGGTGTGGGTGCTGGGATAGTGAGTATGGTGTGGGTGCTTGGATGGTGAGTATGGTGTGGGTGCTGGGATAGTGAGTATGGTGCGGGTGCTGGGATGGTGAGTATGGTGTGGGTGCTGGGATAGTGAGTATGGTGTGGGTGCTAGGATGGTGATCTATCATATCTACACTTGAAGCTGTGTATGGAGTCAGCCTCCACCACATCACTTCCTAATGTGTGCTGGGATGTGGGTACTCACCTATGTGTACTCACTTATATGTGGGACGAGCATCAGCTCCTGGACCAATAATATTGAAATGCCTCCCGAAACTCTTGGTTATTGTCTTTCATGTTCTCAGACCTATATGTGTGTGGAGTTAACCTCTATCTTGAGGCTATCTTGAGATGATTTCGGGGCTTTAGTGTCCCCGCGGCCCAGTCCTCGACCAGGCCTCCACCCCCAGGAAGCAGCCCGTGACAGCTGACTAACACCCAGGTACCTATTTACTGCTAGGTAACAGGGGCATAGGGTGAAAGAAACTCTGCACATTGTTTCTCGCCGGCGCCTGGGATCGAACCCAAGACCACATGATCACAAGTCCAGCGTGCTGTCCGCTCGGCCGACCGGCTCCCCAATCTCCTCAATCACCGTACGTTCCGTGACCTTTCCATTACCTCACTACTGTTACACTAAAGTGTTACTTTACGTTGATTCCTGTGGCCCATTTAAGGGGCTACAGATTGCACTTGAGTTCTGAGGTCCTGTCCATGTTTATGCTGAATGTCTCGTTACTTTTCTCCTTCATATGAAGGCTTATGTGATCCTTATCATGTGATCTTAATCATGGAGCCTGTGTCCCCTTGCCTTTTCCAGTGACGTGGGGTCGTTCGCTCGTCATTGCTCAGTACTGCAATGGTCAAGGGCCAGTTTGGCTTTACATATTGGTCTTTATTGCAGTGTCTTCAGGGTGTAATTGACCTTCAATGAGTTCTACTCTCTACTTTTTGTTTCTCTACACCAGTCCCAGTACTTAATGCTTCCTTCAACCAGTTAAATTAAATCCACTCAATTTCATGAATTAAACCAGCCAAAAACATATTTTTTCGAATCAGATTTGTAAGATTCTCCGATATTTTTATGAATGTATCATAATAACATGTCCACAGAGCGGGTTCTAGGGTAAAGTAGCCTCTGGAACCCTCAAGGTAACACAGGTAACATTAGTAAGTAGTTAATGAGATGGGTAAATACAGCATACCGTAATCAAGCGTGAGTCTTCTTCCCGGTATCCTCAGTGTTCTTCTTACTCATCGCCATTCAGATCAAAGGTAATGAGTGTGTATACATCATCACTTATCATCATGTTTGACATAATATAGTGCTTCTGACTAGTGAACATACATCATAGCTCTCTTACTTTTCTGAACTGATGATTCGGAAGAGTAAGCTGAAGGGACATTTATATAGGAACTGCAACTGTACAGCTCAGCGCCTGTAGACACGAGCTGTGATTGGTCATCTCGGCCCCACCAGTTGGAGCAGACTGCATTATGACTTGAATCCAATAGATTCACAAAACTTTTGCCAGTGGCAACAACTATATTTTTCTAATGTAATTTCTGAGTGGGCTGCGTTAAATGGTAATATTTAAGCAGAATAAATCTAAGGAATTAAGAGTATATTTTACTAAATGATTATTGTGAATTTGACGTAGTTAATAATTAACAGAAGCCTAACAGCAGGTATTCTCTTGGCATTTACTGCGAACATGAAAACATTGATACAACTGGTTTGGTCCTCGCTGTGGTAGGTGATTGCTTATAGTGTGTGGATGTTGCTCTTTCTGTCTGTATGTGTTTGTCTGTGACTGTCTCTGTTTGTTTTGAGTTATAGACAGTGTTGAGGGTTTGTTAACTTTGTAAGTACCGTCATCTACGCTGTCTCTGTTTCTTCCTGTGTCTCTGTCTCTGTTTCTTCCTCTGTCTCTGTCTTTTCCTGTGTCTCTGTCTCTGTCACTCTCCTGGCGTGAGCTTTACTCTCGTATGAGGAGGGAACTGCTGCTTTAATTCTGTTATGGACACTGTAAGTTGTGTTGCCTTTATCGTGGGTTTTATGTCCATGAGAAATATGTTGGAGTTGTCCTCTCACCACACCGGGGCAGTGGCCGGGGTTCTCAAGCGATAATTAACCTTCGTTTGTTGACATTCGACGGCGGCTTCTCACAAGAGTTGCCTGTGGCTCTTGTTGGTGGTCATTGTGCCCGCTGAGAGCCTTCAACTGCCCCTCTCGGCTGCTTTTCTTCGTTGGGTGGTCTGCTGTTGCTGTGAAATCTTATGCTTAATCATTTTCTCTTGCTTGATACTTTGCCTCTAAGAGGGTTTAATCTGTTGCTTGGGGGTAGTGCTTCTTCATAAGATCTCTTGCTTGGGGGTAGTGCTTCTTCATAAGATCTGTTGCTGTGGGGGTTTTGCTTCTTTATAAGATCTGTTTCTTTGGGGATAGTGCTTCTTCATAAGATCTGTTGCTTTAGGATTAGTGCTTCTTCATAAGATCTGTTTTTAACCCGTTTCTTATGTTATACCTGTTCGTAGAGCACTCTACCTGTTGCTTGATGATTCACCTGTTGTTTGAGGCTTAACTGTTGAACTACTGTACCTGTTGCTAAATATTTATTTGCACATTTACTTTAATACATATGAACCTTGGTTCATGTTACTTGATCTTTATCTGCCCGTCTCCGTTGAAACTGTTGTAGGTCGTTTGTTAGATTGTAGACATTTATTTGTTGATAAATTTTCTCTGTTGTGGCATATTTATTTGCTGTTAGCTTTAGCTTATTTTTTTTTTTTGCTTGCTGTTAGATCGTGTCTTTATTTTTATTTTGGCGACCTTTGTCTCTTCCTGGCTTAAGTCTTCTGTTTTTACTGTTATTCTGTTCTTATTTATCTGTTGCTGAGGTTATAGTCTGTTGTTAATCTTTATTATGCACTGACCTCTACTGTTTTTGTTGTTGGATTTTATATGCTAATGTTTTCATTCTAATGTTTTTCTTTGTCTGCTGACAAAGAAAAATATTAGAATGAAATTACTGACCCTCCAAAGGATGCAACCCCAAAATAAGCTAACCCCTGGGTACTTATTTTCTTCTAGGTGAACAGGATCATTAGGTGATAGTTACCCTTCTAACTATGTATGTCCCGTCCGGGATTCGAACCCGAAATTTCCGATTGTGAGTCGAGGTTGCGAGTCCCGACTGTACTATTATCTAATGCTATCTAGTGTCTAATGATAACTTCTTTTATTTCTGTTTGACTCGGAGACACACCGAGTTGCTAGCGACCAATCTACCTATGCACCTACGCCTTACCCAAGCACTTAGGGGTAACCTAACACGGACCCCTACCTATGCACCAACGTCTGCACCTACCCACCACCCTACCCATGCCTCTAGGTGAGGGGTGGGTGCACCCATACACCTACCCCCTCACCTAGAAACAACAACAATAGGCTATGAAGACGAGCATCATCAAAAACAAGACTCTAATCCCGTAGCATCATGTTCCGATCCTAAATTCAAAAGAGTTGGAAGGGAAGAATTGCGAATCCACGTCACGATCGCGAGCTTCTCTTGTCACAGAACGCTGATGGGGTCAACCAGTGTTAATTTCTTTATTACGGCAGGCTCCACGATCCCTCAAACATGGCCGAGTTCATCCTGTGGAACCGGTTCAGAGACCCTGAGCTGGGTCGAGGTGCGATGCGCGTCACCTCCTTTCACTTCGCTGAATGCCATCAATGTTTCGATGATAAATGATCTGGGCTGGTCAAGCCCCCTCGTGCAGGCCTGGGACCAGATTGACGATGCAGTTACACAAACACTTACGAACCTGTACATCTTTTATCAATCTTTGGCAACTTTGTTTACAATTATTAAACATTTAATAGGCTCCGAAGTAC
>NC_091157.1:12016839-12041839 GCF_040958095.1 Procambarus clarkii
TAAGCTGGGGAGGATTGAGAGATTACCTGGTGGTGTCACATCATAAGGACCGGGTAGGTCCAGGGTTGGATTACACAAGCCACTGAAGATAATCAAGGGTAAGGCTAGAAACCAGCAAGCAGCTGTATAAAGCAGTGGCACTACTCACTTAGACTGCTGCGCTTCATCTCTAGCCTATTCTTCAGCTGTCCACCCACTTCAAGCCTCACCCATGGGGGATTCTTTCCTGTAGTTCTCTTCCGTTCGTTTGGTCTTTCATAGTGAGTCTGGTCTGGATGTGGTGTGTATGGTGCTTCTGTCGACGCTTCAACGGCCTCGTGTTCTTGTCCGGCCGCTGGGTTAAGCCCTGGCAATGCTCGCTTGCACTACGACGCATCCTCTCCAGTCCATTCTTCAACTGACCCCCACAAACCCGCTCTCCTACTTGGGCTCCACACGCCTCTGGATGGAGAGCAAAAGAGCTGTGACGACCGTCGGTATTACGACAGGTGGAGGGTAGTGTGACATAGCCTAAGCTACTGTATCCTTTTGAAATGTATTTTATAGTCTCAATAAACGTACTTGAACGTGATAGGTCGCCGGTATTATGATAAGTTACTTTTTGGTTATCTTTCATTGGTTCCGAAGGTCAACATCCCCGCGGCCCAGTTTCCAGACAAGACCTGGTTTGTGGTCTGGTCAACCAGACTGTTAGACGCTGCTGATCATAACCTCGGGTATGAATCACAGCCCGGTTGTTCTGGTATTGATGATGGGCAATAACAAGTCACGGTAGTGGTGAAGGATACCAACCTGTTCATCCACTCATCTGCTCCATTACCCAACTGTTCAACCATCCTTCAGCTCCATCACTCATCAACTCATGTAATCATCTACTACTCCAGTTATCAACCCTTTTACAAATTAACTCCTCGACTCATCAACTCACACTGATAGTTGAAATCCGAATCCATTTTCTGAAGTGCTTCATGTCGACTACCGTCGATCACTATACCATAAGGACAATAATGCCTTAACCACCGTAATATTAATCCCCCTAACAAGCCCCCTGCGGCATCTACCACACGCATTAGCATGAGTGATCAGTGTGGTAGTGAACGGTGACAGGAACTAACCAACATTCGCCTACATTTATCCAGAGAACTTTTAATAATACATTATCAACTTGATAATGGTGTTCAGTTGACTGTTCCTGACTCAGACATATCTTATAATTGTGATGCTAGTTTTTGAGAATTATTTATAAGATTTTTTGTGTGACAGAGGCGTTCTATGTCTCACCTTGCAAGTATAATCCTGGTAAACAAGTCATTGTGTATACATAAACAGCATTTACAAAAGACTCACACTGTTTCTCAGCTACTTTGTATGCAGACTTATTCCCTCTCTTGACTCTAATTTCTATCTCGATGTCTCAAGATACGAAACAGCTCAACTTTTTACAGCGTGTAAACGTCTTGTATAATTTCTACGCGGTATGAGGTTAGCGTCGGGGGATAAGGAGAGACTTGCCGCCCAGAAGCACCTCCTCTAGGCATGGTGTCCTTCCTTGTTTACGTCCGTCGTCTGTAATACAAGAGAGTGTCGGTGTTCATATGACCCGATAAGATGATCTCGGCCGCCGCGGCGCAGGATTCCAGATTACCTCGGTCGTAGCGCCTCCGGTAAGTGGTCCGGGGATACAGAGATGGTAGATGAACTATCAGGCGATTTATACGTGGCTCTTGCCTTGACGACAATGATCGGTGGAGCGCGATCAATATTATATTTGCCGGGATTAAATTCTAGCCGGCAGCGATGGCTATCTCTGGTCGAGGCTGTCACAACGGGGGTTATTAGTGAATTTGCTCTGTACACGAGAGATTAATAACAGCAATACATTACACCCGCCGTCTACCGTCTGAGCGAAAACATGTCCAAGAACGTCTCAAGTCAAAATAAAGAGCATCTTACGCAGCTTTAATCTACTATAAACCCCAAATGATTAGCGTCTTTGGATACTAGAAGACAGGAGTCAGTGGTGGCTAATATTTCTGAGGAGCGGGACGATACCTGGGGTGGCTAATGCATGCAGATCAGCTCCGGTGGTCCTAGCCATCAGAGGCTCGGCCCATCCTTATGTACGACCTTCGGGGACGTGAGAAAGCTACTGAAGACTCTCCCCCCAGACGGATGAGGCCCGAGACTTGCCGCGGCAACACTGGACGATAATCTGTTCCATCTAGATTATCATGATCAGACCAGCATGCATCTAGCGCTATTATAAGCGTCAGATCATAGATGGAAGCGTCGATCATAACTTTCCGCCTGCAGAGACGACCAGAAGCACTCGAGAGATGCATTTTTTGTTTTGGCAAATATGCGTCGAAGCAATGATTGTGGAATCAGGGTATAACTATTACTAACTATTACTGCTTAAAGATATAATGACCACATAACGTCCGGTTATTTTAGGCTTTGTTCAGCAGTTCTGTTTACTAACGTTCGTCGCAGATTGGAAAACGACATCATCTGTTATATTTGTACAATCATACGGGGCTTACGAGAAGCTATTGCAGTAACCTCACTACACATTATCGATCCCAATCCTTTCTTCAAATATTAATATTTAAAGAAAGAAAAACCCTTTCCCCGTGAAGGATTCGAACCCAGACAGCCAGGGCTCTGGTTGAAACGAGTCGGGTTTCTTAGCCAGAGTCGGGTACTCTACTTAGCGCGGGTCACGTACCCTATCCGGGATCGGGTACTGTAGTGAGGATTGGGTAGCACGCACCTTGTAAACAGCTCGCTCACACGCTGCCCTCTTCACCCCCTGCTGCAACACGCTCGGCCCATCTTAGTGCTCCGCTCACCACGGGGTTTACAGGCTGTCAACTTGTGTAGCCACAATACGAAAAGCGACCTTACCATCGCTGCCACATACGCCGTTCACGCAGGAGATGAAGCAATCAATTGTATTTGGATGATCAATTTGGTATTTTGTGCAAGCACAACTTTACTTTAATGATATATTACTGCAAAAAAAAAAGAGTGACACCAATGAATGCAATCAATTATTCATCAAACAATCTCGGGGTTTGCATGACCTAAACCTCACTATCAGGAGTTGTCAGTGATTCTTCTTGAGGTTATCTTGAGATGATTTCGGGGCTTTTAGTGTCCCCGCGGCCCGATCCTCGACCAGGCCTCCACCCCCAGGAAGCAACCCGTGACAGCTGACTAACACCTAGGTACCTATTTTACTGCTAGGTAACAGGGATCTACGATCCCTGGTGATCAACGATCATTGCAAGCAATTCTCAATTGCACTGAACAAATCTTCCTCGCGTGCGGCCTCCTGCTTCTTATTGCAGCTTAATTAGTAACACATGGCAAGGCCTTCGTCTCTGTCATTATTAAGCGTCCTTAAAGAAAGTTATATCACACATCTATTAAGACCCAATTATATACGTACCTTATATGGGGCTTACGGCCGTATACATCCCGCTCTGAGGCTTAACATTATTTGTATCCATATTTTTAGGTCTTCTAGTACAGTTGGCTTTGTTCTGGTCTCACGACCGGAGGTCCCGGGTTCGACTCCCGAGTGGGATAGAAAGGGTTGAGCATGTTTCCTTTCAATTAAAGTCATTGTTCACCCCAGCAGTCCCAGGTTATATATATATATATATATATATATATATATATATATATATATATATATATATATATATTCACGGGCTTCCTGTCCCCGACCAAATTAATTAATATTAGAGGAGATATGAGCACCAATACACGTGAAACGTCAACATAAATGTGCTCACCTAAATTGTGACTATAAGAGTCGAGCTTCAGATCTTGGGCCCTGGTTCATGTAGAGATACAAGTCCAGTCTTTGGCCGTAACCTGTCGTTTTTTATCATATATTGTCTTTGCTCTCATTTTTTTTTGGGGGGGGGGCCTCGTTGTGAGATGTCGCTGATTGATTGATAAAGATTATGCCACCCAAAAAGTGGCACGGGCATGAATAGCCCGTAAGAGATGTTTCTCTCAGAGCCTTTCCTTATAGGTCGCCTGTTACAATGGTCCTCGACCATCTCGCTCCTCACTATACGAACTCTTGCGACTATATGTGAGGAGATCTTTATGTGCCTTTGACTCTTCTGAGCACCTAGTTTGTTGTGATGTCAACTCATCATATCCAGCTCATGCCAGCTCATTATACACTGCTCATGCCAACTCATTATACCCGGCTCATGCCAAGTCATTATTCCCGGCTCATGCCAACTCATTATACCCGGCTCATGCCAACTCATTATACCCGGCTCATGCCAACTCATTATACACTGCTCATGCCAACTCATTATACACTGCTCATGCCAAGTCATTATTCCCGGCTCATGCCAACTCATTATACCCGGCTCATGCCAACTCATTATACCCGGCTCATGCCAACTCATTATTCCCGGCTCATGCCAACTCATTATACCCGGCTCATGCCAACTCATTATACCCGGCTCATGCCAACTCATTATACACTGCTCATGCCAACTCATTATACCCGGCTCATGCCAACTCATTATACCCGGCTCATGCCAACTCATTATACCCGGCTCATGCCAACTCATTATACCCGGCTCATGCCAACTCATTATACCCGGCTCATGCCAACTCATTATACCCGGCTCATGCCAACTCATTATACCCGGCTCATGCCAACTCATCATACCCGGCTCATGCCAACTAATCATACACGGCTCATGCCAACTAATCATACCCGGCTCATGCCAACTAATCATACCCGGCTCATGCCAACTAATCATACACGGCTCATGCCAACTAATCATACCCGGCTCATGCCAACTAATCATACCCGGCTCATGCCAACTAATCATACCCGGCTCATGCCAACTAATCATACCCGGCTCATGCCAACTAATCATACCCGGCTCATGCCAACTAATCATACACTTGCTCATGCTAAACATTTCCTGCTTTTTTCCAGTGTGTCATTGCCTTTATTAATAACGTAATATGGTGGGTTCACATTACCTCCTGGCGATGAGGGGGTGTTGTGAGGCAGGCATGAATTGTGAGTTAAACCGAGGTTAAAAGGGTGGAGAGGGGCTGGGAGGCAGCGGGAGGCATGAGAGGCAAAGTGATCATACAAGGCTGAGAAAGCTTGAGAGGCAGAGAGGGAGACTGGGATGAGGAGGGAGGCTAAGAGACGGAAGGGGTTTGAGAGGAAGAGAAAGGCTGAGAGGCAGAGGAGGGATGAAGAGGGAGATACAAGGGGGTGAGGGGGGAGGGGAAGGTGGGTGCAGGAGAGGGAAGGGCAGGTTGGGGAAGGGGTTCTTGGAGAAAGAGGAGGGCTGTAGAAAGAGGGGCAGACAGACAGGGAAGGAGGTGCTAATGAGGAATGGGTAGGCACCAAGGGGTCTTGTAGAGAGAGGACCTGGTAAGGGTAAGAGAGAAAGAGAGAGAGAGAGAGAGAGAGAGAGAGAGAGAGAGAGAGAGAGAGAGAGAGAGAGAGAGAGAGAGAGAGAGAGAGAGAGAGTGTACCTGCTCACGTAATCACTTAACAATTTAGATGCAGGTTTAGTCCTCAGGCACCGTGTATTATGCAGTCATTACCCTCGACAAGATCTATTATGTTCCCCTAATTAAATATTAAATTACTAAAATGATTTTGTTTTATCTTTTTAACCAACATCCCTCTCCATCTCAGCACGGGATGAGCAGCATCCAGAGAGATGACGTGAGGTAGATACGCTGGGCTCTGAGCTGTTCTCTCTGGAAAACTGGTGTTAAACACTTTCATACAATTAACTGGAGAAAAAAAACTTTTTAGAATCTTAAATGGTAATTAGGCACTAAAAAATTTGTCATCTATATTTTGAGAGCTTATTACGACGTGTCGAGATATCTATATTATATATATATATATATATATATATATATATATATATATATATATATATATATATATATATATATATATATATATATATATATATATATATATATATATATATATATATATATATATATCGTACCTAGTAGCCAGAATGCACGTCTCGGCCTACTATGCAAGGCCCGAATTGCCTAATAAGGCAAGTTTTCCTGAATTAATATATTTTCTCTATTTTTTTCTTATGAAATGATAAAGCTACCCATTTCATTATGTGTGAGGTAATTTTTTTTTAATTGGAGTTAAAATTAATGTAGATATATGACCGAACCTAACCAACCCTACCTAACCTAACCTAACCTATCTTTATAGGTTAGGTTAGGTTAGGTTAGGTAGCCAAAAAAGTTAGGTTAGGTTAGGTAGGTTAGGTAATCGAAAAACAATTAATTCATGAAAACTTGGCTTATTAGGCAAATCGGGCCTTGCATAGTAGGCTGAGAAGTGCGTTCTGGCTACTAGGTACGACATATATATATATATATATATATATATATATATATATATATATATATATATATATATATATATATATATGCGAACAAGCTTGAATGGTCCCCCAAGTCAATATGCAACTGAAAACTCCACACCCCAGAAGAGAAAGACCTGGGGGTTGATATCACGCCAGACCTGTCCCCCTGAAGCCCACATCAAGAGGATAACCTCAGCGGCATATGCCAGGCAGGCCGGCATAAGAACGGCGTTTAGAAACTTGTGTAAGGAATCATTCAGAAGCCCGAATACCACATATGTCAAACCAATCCAGGAGTATGCAGCTCCAGCATGGATTCCATATATCGTCAAGCATAAAACTAAATTGGAGAAGGCTCAGAGGTTTGCCATCAGACTAGTACCCGAACTGAGGGGGGCATGAGCTATAAGGAGAAACTACGGGAATTAAACCTCACGTCGCTGGAAGACAGGAGAGTTAGGGGGAACATGATCACCACATACAAGATTCTCAAAGAAATTGATAAGGTTATCTTGAGATGATGATTTCGGGGCTTTAGTGTCCCCGCGGCCCGGTCCTAGACCAGGAGGTAGACAAAGACAGTTTATTTAACACAAGGCATCAGACTAGTGCCCGAACTGAGGGGGCATGAGCTATGAGGAGAAACTACGGGAATTAAACCTCACGTCGCTGGAAGACAGCAGAGTTAGGGGGGATATGATCACCACCTACATGATTCTCAAGGAAATTAATAGGGCAGACAAAGACAGTTTAACACAAGGGGCACACTCACTAGGGGATTCAGATGGAAATTGAGTGCCCAGATGAGCCATAAAGACATTAGAAAGAATTTGTTTAGTGTCAGATTAGTTAATAAATGGAATGCATGAGGAAGTGATGTGGTGGAGGCTGACTCCATACACAGTTTCAAGTGTAGATATGATAAGAGCTCAATAGACTCAGAACCTGTACACCTGTTGACTGACAGTTGAGAGACGGGACCAAACAGCCGAAGCTCAACCCCCAGAAGCACTACTAGGTGGGTTCAGACTCTGGCACTCACAGTTATGCTCTGGCGCAGACTATGGCACTTTCAGCTGTTTCCTGGCACTAACGCTGACACTGTCAGGTATTACCTTATACTGACGCTGACACTGTCAGGTATTACCTTATACTGACGCTGACACTGTCAGATATTACCTTATACTGACGCTGACACTGTCAGATATTACCTTATACTGACACTGACACTGTCAGGTATTACCTTATACTGACACTGTCAGATATTACCTTATACTGACGCTGACACTGTCAGATATTACCTTATACTGACGCTGACACTGTCAGATATTACCTTATACTGACACTGTCAGATATTACCTTATACTGACACTGTCAGATATTACCTTATACTGACACTGTCAGACATTACCTTATACTGACGCTGACACTGTCAGATATTACCTTATACTGACCCTGACACTGTCAGATATTACCTTATACTGACGCTGACACTGTCAGATATTACCTTATACTGACACTGAGACTGTCAGACATTACCTTATACTGACACTGTCACTGTCAGATATTACCTTATACTGACACTGACACTGTCAGATATTACCTTATACTGACACTGTCAGATATTACCTTATACTGACACTGTCAGATATTACCTTATACTGACACTATCAGATATTACCTTATACTGACACTGAGACTGTCAGACATTACCTTATACTGACACTGTCACTGTCAGATATTACCTTATACTGACACTGAGACTGTCAGACATTACCTTATACTGACACTGACACTGTCAGATATTACCTTATACTGACACTGACACTGTCAGATATTACCTTATACTGACGCTGACACTGTCAGATATTACCTTATACTGACGCTGACACTGTCAGATATTACCTTATACTGACACTGACACTGTCAGATATTACCTTATACTGACACTGTCAGATATTATCTTACACTGACACTGTCAGATATTACCTTATACTGACACTGTCAGATATTACCTTATACTGACACTGTCAGATATTACCTTATACTGACACTGTCACTGTCAGATATTACCTTATACTGACACTGTCACTGTCAGATATTACCTTATACTGACGCTGACACTGTCAGATATTACCTTATACTGACACTGACACTGTCAGATATTACCTTATACTGACGCTGACACTGTCAGATATTACCTTATACTGACACTGACACTGTCAGATATTACCTTATACTGACACTGTCAAATATTACCTTATACTGACGCTTTAGACGACATATTGCATCATTAAAATGCTGCTGCCGGCTGATATAATTAATAGACTGAGACACATATGATACATATTCCATCTGATATTAAATTTCACCGTTGTTAAGATTCACAGTCAAGCAATATGATAGTTGGTAACTAGAATCACCACTTAGAGTGGAGACACTGTGTTAGCTGTGTGGTGGCCTGCATATTAACTGTGGCATTAAGCGGAATGGCCAACCTGGCTATTTGACTTCTGGGGCCAGATTCACGAAGCAGTTACGCGAGTACTTACGAACGTGTACATCTTTCCTTAATCTTTGACGGCTTTGGTTACATTTATTAAACAGTTTACAAGCAAGACAACTTGCCAGTCAACTGTTGTTATTGTTATAAACAGCCTCCTGGTGCTTCGGAGCTCATTAACTGTTTAATAATTGTAAACAAAGCTGCCAAAGATTGAGAAAAAAAGATGTACAGGTTCGTAAGTGCTTGCGTAACTGCTGCGTGAATCTGGCCTCTGGTTACGAGGCGTTTCGGTGTAAACCATTGTATACCCCCACACTTACATCCATCACGTCTTGTCCACACAAAGCTATTCATGCAACCTGGCCCTCCCTTCCATGAATAGCATTAACTTCATCACCTCATTACTTAAAATGTCACAGTATCTACGCAATAAAACTATTAATAAAGGAGGGAGTGGCGGGGTAGAAATAGCCTAAGCTACTCTATCCCTATGAGATGTATTTCTTTCTTGTCTCAATAAACATACTTGAACTTGAACTAATAAAGGAGGTCAGGGCACAAGGAGGTTATCTTGAGGTTATCTTGAGATGATTTCGGGGCTTTTTAGTGTCCCCGCGGCCCGGTCCTCGACCAGGCCTCCACCCCCAGGAAGCAGCCCGTGACAGCTGACTAACACCCAGGTACCTAGTTTACTGCTAATAAAGGTTGCACAAGGGAGTAAGTGGGTTCCGTCACGACAGGACGGAGGTAAAGTAGCAGCAGAGATAAAGGAAAGTAGCAGTAGAGATGAAGGAACAGTATCACCGTCATGACCCAGAGTGTTCCTGGTTTGGGACTCCCATTGGGGGGACCAGGTCCTATAACTGCAACATTCGCAGTTAAGATATACATTAATGCCGTATTTTCAAAGATTTTTGACATTTTTAATTGACTCTTCTCGTTCAAAACCTTATTTTTGATGTTTTTAAGTTTAAGTTTAAGTTTAAGTTTTAAGTTTAAGTTTAAGTTTAAGTTTAAGTTTTTTTTTAAGTGTTTTTTTTAAGTTTAAAGTCAATAGTGTAATCTCTGTGTTACATTAAGATTATATGATCTGCTTTGATTATATGCCTCACGATAGAGTCGTTTGAACGTTTAAGGCTCAGATTATTGTGCGGGGGATATCTTAAGCTGGATTATAGCTTGAGCTGGATTATAGCTTGAGCTGGATTATAGCTTGAGCTGGATTATAGCTTGAGCTGGATTATAGCTTGAGCTGGATTATAGCTTGAGCTGAATTATAGCTTGAGCTGGATTATAGCTTGAGCTGGATTATAGCTTGAGCTGGATTATAGCTTGAGCTGAATTATAGCTTGAGCTGGATTATAGCTTGAGCTGGATTATAGCTTGAGCTGGATTATAGCTTGAGCTGAATTATAGCTTGCATCATATTATAGCCTGAATTATAGCATCTATCCACATATATCATTTATCTTTACATCTACCTTTACATCTGTCTATCCATCTATCTCTCTATCCATTTATCTATCTATCCATCCACCAATCCATCTATCTATTCATCTATCTATTCATCTATCCATTTATCCATCCACATATTCATCTGTCCACCTATTCAGGTATCTTTTCATTTATCTATTCATCTATCCATCTATTTGCCTATCCCTCTGTCAATCCATCTATTCATCTATGCATCCGTCTATCTGTCTATCCAGACAAACAGGTATTCTGTCTTATAGGATATAAATATAAGCGACTTAGACACGGGATAAGACAGTAACATTGGCATATATCCAGACCATACAAAAATAAGATGGAAAATCAACTTCAAAAAAGGACTCAAGATAGTTTCAAGAGGAACTAGACACGCTCTGAAAATGGAAGAACGATTCGAACCTGGGAGAGAGAGGAGTGAAAGAGGCTGTGCCGCCTACGCCATTTGTCAGGGACCGGGGACTCGAGCCTCACCATCCGCCTCTCAGCAGGTGGAAATGACACCCGCTGTGACAAGAGAGATAAGAATTGTTGGTCTGATAAAGAGTAGCGCCAGATATGATTAGGAATAAAGGAAGCGGTTCAGGACACGTGAGGTACCTCCAGAAAGCTCCTAGATCATTATATATGGAAAGGTGAACCGCCGTACTGCCTGTGGGTGAAGAGATGAGTGACCAAAGAGTCTGTTCTCATGTTGTTATAGATTCAGCTACTCGGAACAGGTTCCAAATAGCACGGGGTATGGTGAGCCCGTAACTTACCTGGCACAGGAGCGAGGCAAATAGCACGGGGTATGGTGAGCCCGTAGTGGACTTACCTGGCACAGGAGCGGTGCCGTCTATCTGTTCTCACTCGCTATACTCTTTTATAAGAGCGTGTTTCAGCGGCCTATATGACTGAGGCGAGGTGTTAGAGAACACACACGGTGTGAGAGGGAGAGAGAGGACTGAGGCGAGGTGTTAGAGAACACACACGGTGTGAGAGGGAGAGAGGCGCACCAGGCCACAGGGAAGCTGCTGTGGAGAAAATTCACAGTGGGAAGAAAGACCGAAACGTGTAGGATGTCAATTTATTCAAATATACAAGAGAGAGAGAGACGGATAGACAGAGGGGGGGGATGGGCTGAGAGTGAACTGGGATTGACTTAGTGGATGAGAGGGTGATTGGTGGATGAACTTTGGTACACTGGGTGGGTGAGAGAGTGGGCTGGGGGTGACCTGTGAAAGACTGTGTGGGTGAAAGAGCAAGTGAGGCAAGACTTGCCATGGCAGTGTTAGAGAAAAGGACGCGAGCCAGGGGGCAAGGTAGAGGTGATCTCGTTGAAGGGGGAATCGATCAACGCTCCTCCGAAGGTTAAAGTTCTGGGTAAAAGTAATTTTCTGAAACAGTGCCGTGAAAAGCAGGGTGGAGGGAAAGCAACAAAGGGTTGTACGTGAGACGCGTCTAAATGGCCCAAGTCTAAACAGTGGGTGAAGGTTCGCGGACCAGCCCACCTAACCCCCTTACCATCCCACGGAGAGACTCCCACCACACATAATGCCATCTTCAGCAAGGTCTTCATACACTGTATAATGCTAACTCCATAACCTGTCCTATTGAATAATAAATCGCATTTTGACGTCAAAATCGCCAACGGACTAAATATGATGTCCAACATATCATTGCGACTCACAAACATTCGTATTATCTATGCAAAGGGGCACTCTGATAGGTTGTCAGGTTAAATTCAGTCTCAGGAGACTATGGAGTTGCGCTCTGGTTGTCGGTCTGGAGTGGCCTCTCTAGGGCGCAAAGCCAAGGTGGGTTGACATGGAGGAGAAGCTGTTACCCAAGCAGCAGGTCCGTGTCAACAGGCAAGGTATGTACCATGGCTGGCTATATTAGCAATAACCTTGCTAATTTAGCACATCAGTGCCTTATTAATAGCATTATCAACTCGTGATATTTGCATTTTAATGAGCATTTACATCAACCTATCTTTTAAAAGTAATTAATTTTCATTGATTTTAGTTTTCCATCAGAAAATATGCGCCTCTCACTAACCAAGAAGGACGAGGAGATTCAGATTGCAAATTTAAAGATCTTACCAGCAATTAAAAGGTCAAATTATACTGCAAAGTTGTTAAATAGGCTTCAGGGATGAGGGCTCCCAATTACGCTCTGGGCAGGTGTCAGCTGATCATAAATGTGATGGAAAGAAAGTCTTATTTAAAGAATGAAAAAATGAGGAGAGGTTTCTTCTGCGGTGCTTTCTTGATATCTAAGATGGGAGAGCAGTAGTGCAGTTCCACTTCACTATCACAGAGCAGAAGTATAGTGACCACTACACCATCACCGACGGCAGATGTGTGGTGCCCACTATAACATCAGAGGGAGCACCATCACAGAGCACCACTATAGACACCACCATCACAACACCACCATCACAACACCACCATCACAAACACCACCATCACAACACCACCATCACAAACACCACCATCACAACACCACCATCACAAACACCACCATCACACCATCATCACAAACACCACCATCACAACACCACCATCACAAACACCATCACAAACACCACCATCACACTACCATCACAAACACCACCATCACACCACCATCACAAACACCACCATCACAAACACCACCATCACAACACCACCATCACAAACACCATCACAAACACCACCATCACAAACACCACCATCACAACACCACCATCACACCACCATCACAAACACCACCATCACAAACACCATCACAAACACCACCATCACAAACACCACAATCACACCACCATCACAAACACCACCATCACACCACCATCACAAACACCACCATCACAACACCACCATCACACCACCATCACAAACACCACCATCACAAACACCATCACAAACACCACCATCACAAACACCACAATCACACCACCATCACAAACACCACCATCACACCACCATCACAAACACCACCATCACAAACACCATCACAAACACCACCATCACAAACACCACCATCACAACACCATCACAAACACCATCACAAACACCATCACAAACACCACCATCACAAACACCATCACAAACACCATCACAAACACCACCATCACAAACACCACCATCACAAACACCATCACAAACACCACCATCACACCACCATCACAAACACCACCATCACAAACACCATCACAAACACCACCATCATAAACACCACCATCACAAACACCATCACAAACACCACCATCACACCATCACAAACACCACAAACACCACCATCACAAACACCACCATCACAAACACCACCATCACAAACACCACCATCACAAACACCACCATCACAAACACCATCACAAACACCACCATCACAAACACCATCACAAACACCACCATCACAAACACCATCACAAACACCACCATCACAAACACCACCATCAGAAACACCATCACAAACACCACCATCACAAACACCACCATCACAAACACCACCATCACAAACACCACCATTACAACACCATCACAAACACTACCATCACAACACCATCACAAACACCACCATCACAAACACCATCATCACAACACCATCACAAACAACACCATCACAAACACCACCATCACAAACACCACCATCACAAACACCACCATCACAAACACCACCATCACAAACACCACCATCACAACACCATCACAAACACCACCATCACAAACACCACCATCACACCACCGTCACAAACACCACCATCACAAACACCACCGTCACAAACACCACCGTCACAAACACCACCATCACAAGCACCACCATCACAAACACCACCGTCACAAACACCACCATCACAAACACCACCATCACAACACCATCACAAACACCACCATCACAAACACCACCATCACAAACACCACCATCACAAACACCACCATCACAACACCATCAAAAACACCACCATCACAAACACCACCATCACAACACCATCACAAACACCACCATCACAAACACCACCATCACAAACACCACCATCACAAACACCACCATCACAAACACCACCATCACAAACACCACCGTCACAAACACCACCATCACAATACCATCACAAACACCACCATCACAAGCACCACCATCACAAACACCACCATCACAAACACCACCGTCACAAACACCACCATCACAACACCATCACAAACACCACCATCACAAACACCACCGTCACAAACACCACCATCACAAACACCACCGTCACAAACACCACCATCACAACACCATCACAAACACCACCATCACAAACACCGACATCACAAACACCATCACAGCACCACCATCACAAACACCACCATCACAAACACCACCATCACAAACACCACCGTCACAAACACCACCATCACAACACCATCAAAAACACCACCATCACAAACACCACCATCACAACACCATCACAAACACCACCATCACAAACACCACCATCACAAACACCACCATCACAACACTATCACAAACACCACCATCACAACACCACCATCACAAACACCACCGTCACAAACACCACCGTCACAAACACCACCATCACAAACACCACCATCACAACACCACCATCACAAACACCACCATCACAAACACCACCATCACAACACTACCATCACAACACTACCATCACAACACCACCATCACAAACACCACCATCACAACACCATCACAAACACCACCATCACAAACACCACCGTCACAAACACCACCATCACAAACACCACCATCACAAACACCACCATCACATACACCACCATCACAGACACCACCATCACAGACACCACCATCACAGACACCACCATCAGAGAAACCACCATCACAAACACCACCATCACAAACACCATCACAAACACCACAATCACAAACACCACCATCACAGACACCACCATCACAAACACCACCATCACAGACACCACCATCACAGACACCACCATCACAGACACCACCATCACAGACACCACCATCACAAACACCACCATCACAAACACCACCATCACAAACACCACCATCACAAACACCACCATCACAACACCACCATCACAAACACCACCATCACAACACCACCATCACAAACACCACCATCACAAACACCACCATCACAAACACCACTATCACAAACACTACCGTCACAAACACCACCATCACAAACACCACCGTCACAAACTCCAACACAACACCACCATCACAAACACCACCATCACAAACACCACCATCACAAACTCCATCACAACACCACCATCACAAACACCACCATCACAAACACCACCATCACAACACCACCATCACAAACACCACCATCACCCGTCTCCAAGAGTTAACATTACTTATAAACAAAAAATATTAACCAATTAATGAATATACAAGTTCATTAGCTTTCAGTACTCCAGCTGAAAATAATTGTAACTTGGTTATCAGTCTTATCACAAACTCTTCAAGCACTCTTAATAATCAATAAAAATTCAGGCGAAAACAAATATTAACCCACGAATATCAATGTTAAAATTCCCAAAATAATCAGAAAATGAATAAAAACTAAATATCATACGTGTTCCAGAAAAAAAAATTGAACTTACATAATTAAGGTAATAGAATATTGTGGAGAGATTCTCGAGTCATCATTCACGTGTGTTTATCTTAGTGATCGCAGCCTCTCTCTATCTCCACTCTTGCCATCTGATGCCACAAGCACAAAAGCTGGTACATTACCATTGCCCTTTTGCCTGCATGTCCGCCCCCCTTTGCTTTCCTTCACGCCACTTTCCCTGCCTGTCTGCTTGCCCCTTTGTCTGCCTGAACAAATGCAGACGATGAGTCACAATAACGTGGCTGAAAATATGATGACTAGACGACGACGTCGACGACATAAATTAAGAAACGACGACGTTTCGGTCGGTTGTGCACCATGGGTACTGGGGGTAAGGTGCGTGGTTGGGAGACCTTGATCACTGGTTCGAGTTACATCATTGCTAAAAAAAAATATATGTATAACAAAAAATCTTAAAATTAAAGGTTAAGATTCGTGAAATTCGTCTGAAATTCTACATACAGTATACCTAAAAAAAAATAGGAAAATATTAATCATAAGATAAAAAGAGCTGCACTTTCATACATTAAAGAAACCACTGAAGTATTCTTCAGTGTTCACTGAAGTCCTTTTCGTGCAGGCGATGAGTCACAATAACATGGCTGAAGAATGTTGACCAGACCACACATTAGAAGGTGAAGGGACGACGACGTTTCGGTCCGTCCTGGAGCTGACAATCGACTTGAGAATGGTCCAGGACGGACCGAAACGTCGTCGTCCATTCATCTTCTAATGTGTGGTCTGGTCAACAAAGTCCTTTTCATTTTACTCTGAGAAAGGCGGAATAATGGAATGGTTATTCCTGGCGGTGGGTGCCGGGATGCTGCATCTCCCGCCCCTCCACTCTCCCGGGGATCACAGCATCTGTTTTTCCTAGACATTTGGGCACGCTCTCGGGATAACTCGATAACCTCTGTTATTAGAATAACAGGTGAATATTCTAATCATTTTCTCCTTTAGATTTTAAAATCTTGTCATGTTTATTACATTAAAATATCTGTTACATATTTTTTTTATGATAATATATATTTTTTTGTCTTTAAAATGTGCAAGAAAAGGATTGGTTTTCAGATTAAATTTTTCAGATATATTAAAAATGTTCAGATATATTAAAAATACCTCTTAGCATTATATTTACAGAAATTATTTAATTACATTCGACACGTTTAGCGCCACCTGATAACCATTCAT
Source organism: Procambarus clarkii (assembly GCF_040958095.1). Taxonomy (NCBI): domain Eukaryota; kingdom Metazoa; phylum Arthropoda; class Malacostraca; order Decapoda; family Cambaridae; genus Procambarus; species Procambarus clarkii. Next base: position 12,034,034 of record NC_091157.1, read on the forward strand.
GGAAAGGGGGGGGAGGTGGTCTTGTTGTTGTGCAACCCGTCCTCCTAATAGAACGTCGTATTTTGACGTATACTCTACCTAAGGCCGAAAAGTGTCGTACTAGAAAATAGTCGCGGCTCGCGAAATTAACATACTGTCCCGTTTTCTGTTTTGGGTCCTCTTTTTAAGTTAAGATAAGGGCACTTTAGTACGATAACTCCTTGACGTTGGGAAACCTTAGGAAGACTAGCTGTGTGGTGAGGCAACCGCACGCCACCACACAGCCTCCTGTGTGTGGTGGCCCCACCACAACCAGGTGAAGGAAGCAGTATGGGTGCTGTAGCTGCCCCACCACAACCAGGTGAAGGAAGCAGTATGGGTGCTGTAGCTGCCCCACCACAACCAGGTGAAGGAAGCAGTATAGGTGCTGTAGCTGCCCCACCACAACCAGGTGAAGGAAGAAGTATGGGTGCTGTAGCTGCCCCACCACAACCAGGTGAAGGAAGCAGTATGGGTGCTGTAGCTGCCCCACCACAACCAGGTGAAGGAAGCAGTATGGGTGCTGTAGCTGCCCCACCACAACCAGGTGAAGGAAGAAGTATGGGTGCTGTAGCTGCCCCACCACAACCAGGTGAAGGAAGCAGTATGGGTGCTGTAGCTGCCCCACCACAACCAGGTGAAGGAAGCAGTATGGGTGCTGTAGCTGCCCCACCACAACCAGGTGAAGGAAGCAGTATGGGTGCTGTAGCTGCCCCACCACAACCAGGTGAAGGAAGCAGTATGGGTGCTGTAGCTGCCCCACCACAACAATTCAAAGGAGGCAGTATGGGTGTTGTAGCTGCCCCACCACAACCAGGTGAAGGAAGCAGTATGGGTGCTGTAGCTGCCCCACCACAACCAGGTGAAGGAAGCAGTATGGGTGCTGTAGCTGCCCCACCACAACCTGGTGAAGGAAGCAGTATGGGTGCTGTAGCTGCCCCACCACAACCAGGTGAAGGAAGCAGTATGGGTGCTGTAGCTGCCCCACCACAACCAGGTGAAGGAAGCAGTATGGGTGCTGTAGCTGCCCCACCACAACCTGGTGAAGGAAGCAGTATGGGTGCTGTAGCTGCCCCACCACAACCAGGTGAAGGAAGCAGTATGGGTGCTGTAGCTGCCCCACCACAACCAGGTGAAGGAAGCAGTATGGGTGCTGTAGCTGCCCCACCACAACCTGGTGAAGGAAGCAGTATGGGTGCTGTAGCTGCCCCACCACAACCTGGTGAAGGAAGCAGTATGGGTGCTGTAGCTGCCCCACCACAACCAGGTGAAGGAGGCGAGGCAGGTGTTGAAGCTACCTCAGGAACGGGACCGGAACGAGGTCATTGAGCCCCAACAGCTCGTCAACATTAATGGTTGGTGTTGTAGGCAATACAAAACATTTGTCCAGGACGATCAACGACAGTTATGTCCTTTGTTAGGTTAATTTCTTCAGTTTTTTTTACATGTGATTATCACCACGTGAAGAGGAACACTCTTTAGACAGTGATGTGGTGGAGGCTGATTCCATACACGGTTATAAATGTAGATATGATAAGAGCCCAGTAGGCTCAGGAATCTGTACACCAGTTGATTGACAGTTGAGAGGCGGGACCAAAGAGCCAGAGCTCAACCCCCGTAATCACAACTAGGTGAGTACACACACACACACACATGGGGGTCTTGCAGTTAAGTCGATATCGCTCAGCGGTCATACTCCTAAGGGCCCGGGTTTCTGTCCCGGCCGGGACAGAAACAAATGGGCAGAGTTTCTTTCATCCTGATGTGTCTGTTCACCTAGCAGTAAATAGGTACCTGGGAGTTAAACAGCTGCTACGGGCTGCTTCCTGGGGGTGTGTTCGTGTGAGTGTGTGTACTCACCAAGTTGTACTCACTTAGTTGTGCTTGCGGGGGTTGAGCTGTGTACTCGCCTAATAGACTGAGTAACACTCACCTATATGTGTGTGTGTATTCACCTAGTTGTATTCACCTAGTTGTGCTTGCAGGGGGTTGAGCTTTGCTCTTTCGGCCCGCCTCTCAACTGTCAATCAACTGTTTCTACTATTACTACTATTTTTTCCCCACACCACACACACACACACACACCAGGAAGCAGCCCGTGACAGCTGACTAACTCCCAGGTACCTATTTACTGCTAGGTAACAGGGGCATAGGGTGAAAGAAACTCTACCCATCGTTTCTCGCCGGCGCCCGGGGTCGAACCTAGCTGGGACCACAGGATCACGTGTTCAGCATGTTGTCCGCTCGGCCGGCCGGCTCCCTTGTGTGTGTACTCACCTACTTGTGTCTGCAGGATCGAGCATTGACTCTTGGATCCCGCCTTTCGAGCATCGGTTGTTTACAGCAATGACTCCTGTCCCATTTCCCTATCATACCTGGTTTTAAAATTATGAATAGTATTTGCTTCCCTTGTGTGTGTGTGTGTGTGTGTGTGTGTGTGTGTGTGTGTGTGTGTGTGTGTGTGTGTGTGTGTGTGTGTGTGTGTGTGTGTGTGTGTACTCACCTAGTTGTACTCACCTAGTTGTGCTTGCGGGGGTTGAGCTCTGGCTCTTTGGTCCCGCCTCTCAACCGTCAATCAATAGGTGTACAGGTTCCTGAGCCTATTGGGCTCTATCATATCTACACTTGAAACTGTGTATGGAGTCAGCCTCCACCACATCACTTCCTAATGCATTCCATTTGTCAACCACTCTGACACTAAAAAAGTTCTTTCTAATATCTCTGTGGCTCATTTGGGCACTCTGTTTCCACCTGTGTCCCCTTGTGCGTGTGCCCCTTGTGTTAAATAGCCTGTCTTTATCAACCCTGTCGATTCCCTTGAGGATCTTGAATGTGGTGATCATGTCCCCTCTAACTCTTCTGTCTTCCAACGAAGTGAGGTTTAATTCCCGTAGTCTCTCTTCGTAGCTCATACCTCTCAGCTCGGGTACTAGTCTGGTGGCAAACCTTTGAACCTTTTCCATTTTAGTCTTATGCTTGACTAGATATGGACTCCATGCTGGTGCCGCATACTCCAGGATTGGTCTGACATATGTGGTATATAATGTTCTGAAAGATTCCTTACACAAGTTTCTAAAGGCCGTTCTTATGTTAGCCAACCTGGCATATGCTGCTGTTGTTATCCTCTTGATATGAGCTTCAGGGGACAGGTCTGGCGTGATATCAACCCCCAGGTCTTTCTCTCTCTCGGACTCTTGAAGTATTTCATCTCCCAAGTGATACCTTGTATCTGGTCTCCTGCTTCCTACCCCTATCTTCATTACATTACATTTGCTTGGATTAAACTCTAACAGCCATTTGTTCGACCATTCCTGCAGCTTGTACAGGTCTTCTTGAAGCCTCAAGCTGTCCTCCTCTGTCTTAATCCTTCTCATAATTTTGACGTCGTCAGCAAACATTGATCATTTACGTATATCAGAAACAGGATAGGTCCAAGTACAGAGCCCTGTGGGACTCCACTGGTGACTTCACGCCAGTCTGAGGTATGAGACGCCAGTGTGTGTGCGTATGTGTGTGTGTGTGTGTGTGTGTGTGTGTGTGTGTGTGTGTGTGTGTGTGTGTGTGTGTGTGTGTGTGTGTGCGTGCCCTTTAAATAAACAGTTGTAAAAGCGTACTTCATCCATAACGTATATAAGATGAACTACCTGACCGTAACGTTAAATGTTTTCCTGGAAGCTACACACACACACACACACACACACACACACACACACACACACACACACACACACACACACACACACACACACACGACACTGCTCACAGAGCTCCAGAATCCACCATTATCTAGGTGATAGCCTTAGGGAGAGTTCCACAAGTGGTGTCCAAGATAACCTTAAATATACCAGGACCAGAAACAGATGGAGAAGAATGATAATTATACAAGAAACGTAAGTCAATTTATGAAAATAAAAATAGAGCAAAATAAGAATGAAAGCAATTAAAAAGTGACTGACATATCAGGATCTACACCCTCAGCAAGAGACGAAAATTTCAAGGGTTTTCAATGTGGAAGTAATAATGAAAGTGGTTTTATGGCAGGTTAGTGATGGTTGTGGATTTAATAAGGGTTCATGAAGTAAAATTTCTTATATTAGAATAAATATAAGATTTTTAATAAAATTAACCTGTTTTCAGTATAATGTCTTAAAGAAAAAAAGGAGTTACCAGCTTGATTGACATAGCATAGAGACAGGCGAGACAAATTAAGGAACTAGTGAAAGGAAATGAGACATAGATAATGAATGAGTTTTAAGAAATGAATAAGATATATATATGGAGAAGAACTCGAGCAGCTCCACAAGGTAGCCAAAACAAGGAGTTAGGATATGCTAAGAGAATATCTGTGTTCGAGAATAATTTGCTAATAATTTGCTAATGATATGCTAAGAGAATAATTTGCGTTCAGCTCAAATGGAAACGGTTATTTAAATAATTTGAAAAGTATAAAGGGTAAATGAAAGGTGTAGAGAAATAAACATTCAAAGAGGTATGAGGGAAACATATGAGGCATGAGAGAGGAAACATGGTCGCGACATGTGAAATCCTAAAACGCCCTGATAGAGAAAACAAAAATGGAAGATACGAACGAAATTTTTCCCAATATGTAACTGCATATTGTAAACACCATTTCACAATAAGTATAGACGCGAGGATAAACAAAATCCCTCATATCTCCTCAATATTTAATCTATGTAAATAATAGTCCCTATAACAGGGGCAAACGACTAAGACGAGGAGTCACAGTCCAGCTCCTGTGCCAGGTAAGTCCACTACGGGCTCACCACAGCCCCGCTCCTGTGCTTGGTAAGTCCACTACGGGCTCACCATAGCCCCGCTCCTGTGCCAGGTAAGTCCACTACGGGCTCACCACAGCCCCGCTCCTGTGCCAGGTAAGTCCACTACGGGCTCACCATAGCCCCGCTCCTGTGCCAAGTAAGTCCACTACGGGCTCACCACAGCCCCGCTCCTGTGCCAGGTAAGTCCACTACGGGCTCACCATAGCCCCGCTCCTGTGCCAGGTAAGTCCACTACGGGCTCACCACAGTCCAGCTCCTGTGCCAGGTAAGTCCACTACGGGCTCATACAGCCCCGCTCCTGTGCCGGGTAAGTCCACTACGGGCTCACCACAGCCCCGCTCCTGTGCCAGGTAAGTCCACTACGGGCTCACCACAGCCCCGCTCCTGTGCGAGATAAGTCCACTACGGGCTCACCATAGCCCCGCTCCTGTGCGAGATAAGTCCACTACGGGCTCACCATAGCCCCGCTCCTGTGCGAGATAAGTCCACTACGGGCTCACCATAACCAGTGCTACTTGGAACTTTTTGTTCCGAGCACCTGAACCTAAAGCAACAACAACGACTAAGTCGAACAATCCGCCCCCCCCCCCACTCCTGCTACTCTAACAGCCTGCAGAAAGGACTATACCCCAGCAATCAGACAAGGCAAACGAGTCCCTCTTGACAAGGACAACCGCTATAGCCCCTCCTCACCGTATAACGCCTTCTCTGGAAGGTCAGGTAAACGATTAATGATCCTAATTAACGAGCGAGCAGGTGTGAGCAGCGCTCGGGGAGGGGGGAAGGGCGCAGGAAGGAGGGAAGAGTTGCTGGTTAGGAGACGAGGAATTAGTTACGCAAGAACCAGGTGGAAAGAAAGAGAGTAAGGAGCTGTGAGGGAGGGGTGGAGGAGCCAGTGGGCGGGTGTGGGAGCCAGTGGGCGGGTGTGGGAGCCAGTGGGCGGGTGTGGGAGCCAGTGGGTGGGTGTGGGAGCCAGTGGGCGGGTGTGGGAGCCAGTGGGTGGGTGTGGAAGCCAGTGGGCGGGTGTGGGAGCCAGTGGGCGGGTGTGGAAGCCAGTGGGCGGGTGTGGGAGCCAGTGGGCGGGTGTGGGAGCCAGTGGGCGGGTGTGGGAGCCATTGGGCGGGTGTGGGAGCCAGTGGGCGGGTGTGGGAGCCAGTGGGCGGGTGTGGGAGCAGGGGTCAGACCACAAGTGCAGGAGGCAGCAGCTGCTACACCAGACACACCGCTAAATGTCTCACAAGGAGCAGGAGCGGAAACGGCGCCACGTGCCGGAACCCCCGACCCACCCTCACGCAGGAACCCCCGACCCACCCTCACGCAGGAACCCCCGACCCACCCTCACGCAGGAACCCCCGACCCACCCACACGCTGGAACCACCGACCCACCCTCACGCAGGAACCCCCGACCCACCCTCACGCAGGAACCCCCGACCCACCCTCACGCCGGAACCCTCGACCCACCCTCACGCAGGAACCCCCGACCCACCCTCACGCAGGAACCCCCGACCCACCCTCACGCAGGAACCCCCGACCCACCCTCGCGTAGGAACCCCCGACCCACCCTCACGCAGGAACCCCAGACCCACCCTCGCGTAGGAACCCCCGACCCACCCTCACACAGGAACCCCCGACCCACCCTCACGCAGGAACCCCCGACCCACCCTCACGCAGGAACCCCCGACCCACCCTCACGCAGGAACAACCGACCCACCCTCACGCAGGAACCCCCGACCCACCCTCACGCAGGAACCCCCGACCCACCCTCACGCCGGAACCCTCGACCCACCCTCACGCAGGAACCCCCGACCCACCCTCACGCAGGAACCCCCGACCCACCCTCACGCAGGAACCCCCGACCCACCCTCACGCAGGAACCCCCGACCCACCCACACGACGGAAAACCAAAGTCCAGCCCACCCTCTGCTGCTCTCTACGTTTTCTCTAACTTTCTCCTGGTAGCTACTCTTGGGGGGTGATGCCATCGATGACAACCATGGTGGGAAACTCACTGACCTGAGAGGAATATATGAGACCATTGTCAACACGTCGATATTCACGAAGCCCTTTTTTGTCCTTCCGCGAAATGCTTGCCCGGATTAACCTACTTTCATGTATAATAAAGTTTAAAACAATGTATATGTACTTAATGACTTGCACAGACATTTTCGAGCTTGTTACAAACCCGTTGTCATACACAGCGACATTCAGTAGTGGCAGTCCATTAGCGTCAGGGTCGACTCTTTTCGGCTGAAGGCAGTTTCACCTCCTAATAATCCTTTAAGTTATTTTCCTTCGTTATCTGGCCATCTCATAGGGCCTGATGGGGCCTGACAGCTGAGTGGACAGCGCTCGGGATTCGTAGTCCTGAAGTTCCTTGTTCGATCCCGGTAGAGGTGGAAACATATAGGCAGCGTTTCTTTTACCCCGATGCTTCTGTTCACCTAGCACTAAATAAGTACCTGAGAGTTAGACAGCTGCTACGGGCTGCTTCCTTGGGGGTGTGTAAAAAAAAAAAGAGGCCTGATCAAGGACCGGGTCGCGGGGACGCTAAGCCCCGAAGATAAAATCTCATCTCAAGATAACCTCTCAAGATAACCACCAAGCAGAGGCAAGGTTGACGCAGGGACGGGGAGGAGGAGGCCCCCAGGGACAACCTACGGTGATAGGCAGATAATTCTTCGACACTCGAAAGGAAATAGATCTGGACAAAGATATAGCCCGAAGTCTGTCACCGGAGACACATGTAAATAGGATATCATGAGGGGCGTCTGCAAGACGAACAAGCATTCGTTTAGACTTCAAGCACCTAGACAAGGAAGCTTTAACGAGCGTTTAGACCACCTGCGTGTGATCAGTACTGGTGTATATTCCCGCACTGTGAAGTCTTCACTTGGAAATGCATAAAAACAAACATTTGAACAAGTCCAAAGGTTTGCAAAATAAGCAATCCCTGAACCAAGTTGACAGAGCTACTAGGAAAGCTCGAGAG
>NC_091157.1:12046839-12086839 GCF_040958095.1 Procambarus clarkii
TGAGAGAGCGAGATCTTAAGAGTGAGGTGAGGAAGAAAAGGGAACATTTAAAAGGCACCGTCAATCAGAAAGAGGAAAGCAAGAAAGTGTGACGATCAGGAGTCATGTTCACTAGGTAAGCAAGAGACCCAAGCTCGCATAGATGTGCCATTTTGAAATAGACATAACTCCGAATTATATAAACCTTTATAATTCTCAATTAAATATTTTTTGTTTGTGCCAAGTACATATAATAAGGGGTGGTAGGAGAAGAAAATATCAAAGTTTTCAGTGAGGATCCACAAGGTCTTCTCTGAGTACTCTTTATTTTCTTCTCCGAGGCTATGGGACCCTACACTTGCACCAGAGGTGGTACCCCTTATATATATATATATATATATATATATATATATATATATATAATATATATATATATATATATATATATATATATATATATATATATATATATATATATATAAAATAAGGAATAGTGTATTTTTTACGACGTCTTCCTTAGCTTTTGTCTGCCAGCTCCTGATGACCCCACGTAGACAACGTCACACGATACACAAACTATTATATAAACAGAGTAACTCCGAGAACCTCCCGACAGAAATTCAGTTAATGGATGGTTGTAACACAGGGAACACCGCCTGGAGTAGAGTCACGTAGCAAACAAAAGGGGAAGTAGCAGTTGCTGCCATATGATACCATTATACTGCCCTCCCCTGCAGTCCTTACCTGCGACCCCCTGGACACCAGAGATGGGATCTAGCCGTAAGGTCACCCACGCTGCGTGTTTCATTTAGGAACGCGAGGGAAGAAGAGCTGGCCTCCTCTGTGTCCCTAACATCTTCCCTGAATTAGGTTTCGCTTCGCCCTCTCCATGACTAGTCGACCTCTCTACAGTTTGTTTATTGTTTGATATGATCGCGATCAGACAACCTGACGCTGCTCTTATAATCCAGCGTTGTCTTACACAAGGCCCAGTTAGATATTGGAGACATATTCTAGCATGTTCTCTAAGCTTTTCTCTCTATTTCTTTCCATTCTGCCACACCTCAGCACCCGGACACAGACCGGCCCGCGCCCACATCTCGGCATATATTAATGCACAAACCTTCAAGCCAAACCGTACGTGTAAGGACACCTCCACATAACATACACAGCGAAAACACAGTTGGGTGTAGTTGCCCCAGACAGTTCTACTGTGGGGACACATATACAAACGTACTCACACACTCATGCCAAGGGCAGATGAAGACCTGGGCTCCCACTTATCAGGTACATCTAAATAAAAGGATCCACGAATCCTTTTGTTTTGATGGGTTAACACAAGAAGCACACATCTAACACAAGAAGCACAAATCTAACACAAGAAGCACACATCTAACACAAGAAGCACAAATCTAACACAAGAAGCACACATCTAACACAAGAAGCACACATCTAACACAAGAAGCACACATCTAACACAAGAAGCCACACATCTAACACAAGAAGCACACATCTAACACAAGAAGCACACATCTAACACAAGAAGCACACATCTAACACAAGAAGCACAACATCTAACACAAGAAGCACACATCTAACACAAGAAGCCACATCTAACACAAGAAGCACACATCTAACACAAGAAGCACAAATCTAACACAAGAAGCACAAATCTAACACAGAAGCCCACATCTAACACAAGAAGCACACATCTAACACAAGAAGCGCACATCTAACACAAGAAGCACACATCTAACACAAGAAGCGCACATCTAACACAAGAAGCACACATCTAACACAAGAAGCACACATCTAACACAAGAAGCACACATCTAACACAAGAAGCACAAATCTAACACAAGAAGCACAAGTCTAAAACAAGAAGCAGGAGTGTGGTGAGGTCAAATTTTTATCTGGTGGAAAACGTTCGGGCTCACCATAGCCCGTGCTACATGGAAATTTTCTTCTGAGTAACTATATCTAAAACAACAAACAATATGGTGGCAAACCCGGTGACTTTACAATGCTCTATCTTTAATTCTTGTAATGCTAAGGATTGAGCTTGTGCATCCACCACTTTCTCCTTGAGGTCCTTACACTCTGTGTTTACCACCTGTATGCTGAGGTAATCTTACATACCTCTGACTGTTCTGTGTTTCTGATGTTTGTCTTCTCTTATTCTCATTCCTCAAGAACGAAGCAAGTATGGTGAGTATAGGTACGTGAGTACACCTAGGTGAGCACACTCACACAGAGGGTAAATGATAGAGGAACACCGGGATAGATGCATCTGGGATAGATGCAACAGGGATAGATGCAACAGGGATAGATGCAACAGGGATAGATGCAACAGGGATAGATGCATCAGGGATAGATGCAACAGGGATAGATGCAACAGGGATAGATGCATCAGGGATAGATGCAACAGGGATAGATGCAACAGGGATAGATGCATCAGGGATAGATGCATCAGGGATAGATGCATCAGGGATAGATGCATCAGGGATAGATGCAACAGGGATAGATGCAACAGGGATAGATGCAACAGGGATAGATGCAACAGGGATAGATGCAACAGGGCCAAAAATGACTGCGTATACACAAGATGGTGAGCTGAAAGAAAGTATGGAAATGATATTTGCTTCGAAACTAAAGAAACAACCGAAACTTCTAATGACCTTACCGAAATGAGTTACCTAAGAGACAGGAGTATGAGTGAGACAGTGAGAGGCGAGGAGTTGGACTGGCGTAGAGTAACAAGCGGGGTGCCTCAGTGATCAGTGCTGGGACTCATACTATTCCTCATTTATGTCAATGGCTCGTCTCCAAGAGGTGACTTTTATATGTCAATGTTTACAGACGATGCGAAACTAATGAGGAAGATTGCGACAGAGGAGGATTGTACGATTCTCGAAGATGATTTGAGCAGACTGAACAAGCTGAGCTGATCTGAGAAATGGTTGATAGAATTCAACATCAGCAAATGTAAGCTGATGAAAATGTTATTAGGAAACAGGAGCCAGAAGACCGAAACACCAATACACATTACCGCTCTATAATACCCAGGGATACCCTGGGAAAAATACTCTGGGAGTGGACATACCACCAAACCTAACTCCAGAGCCTCATATAAATAGACTAACGTTAGTTACATACTATACACTACCAAAAGTCAGCACATCCTTCAGGAACTTAAGGAGGCTTTTAGATCATTGTATACCAACTTTGTGAGGCCAGTTTTAGAGGCTGCCGTCCCACCGTGGAGCTCCATCTAAAAACACATACACTAAGCTCCAAAGAGTGGAGACGTTTGCAGCGGGACTCGCCTCAGAGCTGCCAGGGATGAGATACGAAGAAAGACTGAACTAAACCTGACGACGTTGGACAGAAGGCGGGAGAGTGGTGGGGCATGATACAGACGTATAAGATACTTAGAGGACCTGACATGGTGGAAAAAAAAAAGAGACAAATTTACAATGAATACCAATAGAACAAGGAAGCTTGTTCTCAGATGGAAGCTAAGGACTCATGTGTGCCAAAGAGATGTCAGAACGTTTTCTTTTAGCATAAGTGTAGTGAGGAATGTACTAAAAAAGCAGGTTGTCGAGGCAAACTCAATCCACAACTTTTAAATTTGTGGATTTGGAAAATTTGATATGGAAATAGGTCAGGTAGAGTCATTACATTAGACAACCGGAGGATAGAAAAGTGGGATCCAAGAACTAGAGTTCAATCATTCAGGCACAAATAGGGGAGTACAAACGTATGTTTCAAAACGCGCACACAATGATGTTACTGCACATACATGAATATGCACACACGCATCACACTGTCACAAGTACACATCCAGACACACGTTTAAGTGTACACACAAGAACACTGAGAGACATACACACAAACCTACAAACACCTGCGAGCTCAAGTACGAGAAACTACTCGCAGACACATACAGCTTCCCGCAGACAATCACAGCTGCATTTCAGCTGGTGTTTGTAAACAAAGCTTTGGATCTCCGGCTTGTGGGAGGGAGGGTGGAGGCCCTTGATGGAGGGTGAAAATGGGAAGACAGATTAATACCGATTAGATTAGACAGATTAGACAGATTAGACAGACTCTAATACCGTCAGCAGCCTTGTTACCTCATTGTAGGTGTCCTAGCTCCTTCCCCCTTCACACGAGTCGATCGTTGGCCACCTTCCCCTTCACAAGAGTCGACCTTTGGCCACTCTCTCCCTTCACAAGAGTTGATCGTTGGCCACCTTCCCCTTCACAAGAGTCGACCTTTGGCCACTCTCTCCCTTCACACGAGTCGATCGTTGGTCACCTTCCCCTTCACAAGAGTCGATCGTTGGTCACCTTCCCCTTCACACGAGTCGATCGTTGGCCACCTTCCCCTTCACAAGAGTCGACCTTTGGCCACTCTCTCCCTTCACAAGAGTTGATCGTTGGCCACCTTCCCCTTCACAAGAGTCGACCTTTGGCCACTCTCTCCCTTCACACGAGTCGATCGTTGGTCACCTTTCCCTTCACAAGAGTCGATCGTTGGCCACCTTCCCCTTCACAAGAGTCGATCGTTGGCCACCTTCCCCTTCACAAGAGTCGATCGTTGGTCACCTTCCCCTTCACAAGAGTCGATCGTTGGTCACCTTCCCCTTCACACGAGTCGATCGTTGGCCACCTTCCCCTTCACAAGAGTCGATCGTTGGCCACCTTCCCCTTCACAAGAGTCGATCGTTGGCCACCTTCCCCTTCACACGAGTCGATCGCTGGCCACCTTCCCCTTCACAAGAGTCGATCGTTGGCCATGACAAATCGCTCACTTTTTATCTTCAGAACAAGAATATATTATAATAATCTGTATTTTTTCACTGTTACTTATTTTTTTCTCTCTCTCGGAAGGTAGTAAAATTTCGGAGATGGTTCTCTTTCTGTCTCTTAAAGTCAGTTATTACTTTACCAAGCGAGCATGATTAAAGTCAGTTATTACTTTACCAAGCGAGCATGATTAAATCCGATGACGTTTCATGAAAATTTGGCTGATTTAATTCATTTTTTTTCTTTCATTCAGCTGTAAACATAGATCTTCCCTCAAGGTTGAATGAACAATGTTTTACTAGACATTAACATCAATGCATTGTTAAACTGAAGAGACGCAAGGGTTAGTCTAGTTGAAGATGTTTGGGACGCAAGAGTGTAGGTGAACGTGTTTTGGACGCAAGAGTGTGTGTAGGTGAACGTGTTTTGGACGCAAGAGTGTGTGTAGGTGAACGTGTTTTGGACGCAAGAGTGTGTTCGGGTGAACGAGTTCGGGACGCAAGAGTGTGTTCGGGTGAACGTGTTTGGGACGCAAGAGTGTGTAGGTGAACGTGTTTGGGACGCAAGAGTGTGTTCGGGTGAACGTGTTCGGGTGAACGTGTTCGGGACGCAAGAGTGTGTTCGGGTGAACGTGTTCGGGACGCAAGAGTGTGTTCGGGTGAACGTGTTTGGGACGCAAGAGTGTGTAGGTGAACGTGTTCGGGACGCAAGAGTGTGTTCGGGTGAACGTGTTTGGGACGCAAGAGTGTGTTCGGGTGAACGTGTTCGGGACGCAAGAGTGTGTTCGGGTGAACGTGTTTGGGACGCAAGAGTGTGTTCGGGTGAACGTGTTCGGGACGCAAGAGTGTGTTCGGGTGAACGTGTTCGGGACGCAAGAGTGTGTTCGGGTGAACGTGTTCGGGACGCAAGAGTGTGTTCGGGTGAACGTGTTCGGGAGGCAAGAGTGTGTTCGGGTGAACGTGTTCGGGACGCATGTCACCATTAACCCAGTGATATATATTGACAGACAGACGGGCAATTAACACTTCTCTCTCATCATGTATCTCAGTATCTCCTTTCGGCCGCGTTCAGGTCCCTTTACTTGCGTGAACTGAATGAGAATGAGAGAGGCAAGACAATGGTAACAGGCAGCCGCTCATATGGCTCATATTCCTCATTATTGCCACCTTCCATAGGTCTTGTGGGATACATAGTCTATATAGCAATGTTGTCGCGTATTTGATCACTCCTATGGTCCAACCACATGGGATGGACGGTAGAGCAACGGTCTCGCTTCATGCAGGTCAGCGTTCAATCCCCGAGCGTCCAAATGGTTGGGCACCATTCCTTCCCCTCGTTCTATCCCAAATTCCTATCCTGACTCCTTCCAAGTGCTATATAACCGTAATGGCTTGGCGCTTTCCCCTGAAAATTCCCTGCCCTCCTATCAACTAGTAATAAGGCTTTGTTTGACATTTTATAGTAACTATCTCTGTGACTTGCAATAGTAACGATCCCTGTGACAGGTTACAGTAATATGTTATTGTATTATGATGACTAATAATGTGGATGGGGCTTTGTTTATTTACCACAATTGAAAACGAGTGTAATTTGTTTTTCCATGTATAGAGAGGGTATAAGGCTCCATCCCAACCCGTCTATGATCATCCCAGGACACAGACCAGTCACCCTGAAAAGTTTCTCTGTCCAAGGCAGGAGCCCAGAAGCTGGGGCTAGACTCGCGCAACTTTGCACGGTAATTTGTGATTGAGTGTTAATTGTCATATTAAAGCGCCAAGCAATTGTGACTATATATAGCACTTGGAAGGGTTGTCAGGATAAGGATTTGGTATGGAACGAGGGGAAAGGAATGGTGCCCAACCAATTGAACGGTCGAGGATTGAACCCCGACCTGCATGAAGCGAGACCGTCGCTCTACCGTCCAGCCAAAGTGGTCATTGTTAGAGTTCTATAAAATCTACTGCGAATTTTATAAAGTCTGAAAACTGTGTTTCGTTTCCAGAGAGCCGTTTCAGTTGCTTGAAGTGCTGACTAATTTGACTAACCATCTTAGCAGTGATGGTAGTGGCTGTACTCTGGGCCCTGGTGGTGAAGGTGTCCCCTAGTAGAGCTGGGAGAGGTGGGTCCAGGATACATGGGTGGGATGGGAGAGGTGGGTCCAGGAGACGTGGGTGGGGTGGGAGAGGTGGGTCCAGGATACATGGGTGGGGTGGGAGAGGTGGGTCCAGGAGACGTGGGTGAGGTGGAGAGGTGGGTCCAGGAGACGTAGGTGGGTGGGAGAGGTGGCTCTAGGAGACGTGGGTGGGATGGGAGAGGTGGGTCCAGGAGACGTGGGTGGGGTGGGAGAGGTGGGTCCAGGATACGTGGGTGGGGTGGGAGAGGTGGGTCCAGGATACGTGGGTGGGGTGGGAGAGGTGGGTCCAGGATACGTGGGTGGGGTGGGAGAGGTGGGTCCAGGATACGTGGGTGGGGTGGGAGAGGTGGCTCTAGGAGACGTGGGTACAGGAGACGTGGGTGGGGTTGGAGAGGTGGGTCCAGGATACATGGGTGGGGTGGGAGAGGTGGGTCCAGGAGACGTGGGTGGGTGGGAGAGGTGGCTCTAGGAGACGTGGGTGGGATGGGAGAGGTGGGTCCAGGAGACGTGGGTGGGGTGGGAGAGGTGGGTCCAGGATACGTGGGTGGGGTGGGAGAGGTGGGTCCAGGATACGTGGGTGGGGTGGGAGAGGTGGCTCTAGGAGACGTGGGTAGGGTGGGAGAGGTGGGGTGGGAGAGGTGGCTCTAGGAGACGTGGGTAGGGTGGGAGAGGTGGGTACAGGAGACGTGGGTGGGGTTGGAGAGGTGGGTCCAGGATACATGGGTGGGGTGGGAGAGGTGGGTCCAGGAGACGTGGGTGGGGTAGGAGAGGTGGGTCCAGGAGACGTGGGTGGGGTGGGAGAGGTGGGTCCAGGATACGTGGGTGGGGTGGGAGAGATGGCTCTAGGAGACGTGGGTGAGGTGGGTGGGATGGGAGGCGTGGCTCCAGGTGCCCCGGCAGGGTACGGGGTGGTCGACCGTCCTTGATATTGCCGGGTCAAGTCTCCTCACATGCCCCGGGGCGTGCAAGGTCGTCTTCACTCACACTGGAAGGTATACCGAGGAAGGGGCCACCATTCTGCTGGTATATTTATACCCTCGAGGGCACCGTACATACACTCGCCAACATACCCTGGGGTATACTGATGGGTGTATATTGTGGCGCATATACTCTTATCAATACAATATAGGGAACGTCATACTTGTACTCATCACTATAACCTGGGATCATCTTATTTACTCATCAATAAACCGATGATATTTATTAAGGTTTATGCCTGTCATTACCACTAGTTATATAGGACCTAGTCGTCATTCCATCCAAACATCACTTCTGTGGTAGTGAAGTTTCGTAACAAATAATTGTTTATTTCAGGTAATATAAACAGAATGACAGGAGCGTTTAATTGAAATAAGTATGCGCCCGTCTTCAGCATGTTTCAGGAACAAATATTAAACCCGAATTTGTCCGTGTCATTCCAGTGTGTCCGTGTCATTCCAGTGTGTCCGTGTCATTCCAGTGTGTCCGTGTCATTCCAGTGTGTCCGTGTCATTCCAGTGTGTCCGTGTCATTCCAGTGTGTCCGTGTCATTCCAGTGTGTCCGTGTCATTCCAGTGTGTCCGTGTCATTCCAGTGTGTCCGTGTCATTCCAGTGTGTCCGTGTCATTCCAGTGTGTCCGTGTCATTCCAGTGTGTCCGTGTCATTCCAGCGTGTCCTGGTCACCAGGTGGACCGGCCCCGCTGCCCTCCACTGACTGTGTGGGGGGACTGTCCTGGCCTGGAGGCGTGGGGGGGGGGGGGGGAAGGGGGTGCAGCAGCGGGCCAGGAAGCCCCAGGATACCAGCGAGGGAGGAAGTAACTTGGACGTGAGAACTTGTGGAGGAGTGTGATGCTCGCCGGCGTCACTGGTAGTACCACTGTTTCCCGACCATCACTGCGGAGCCTAATTCTTCAGGGATGTGTATATACTACCGCCTGGACCCGCAGCGCTATCTCTCAGCGCCGAACGCTTTTGGAGTCGGTTTCTGCAACAACGTTGATCCACGAAGTCGGCAAACTAAAGCTTTTGATGCCCGGATATGCAGCAGAGCTTTAGGTGAGACCCCCCCCCCCCCCCCCCAGAGCCGGGTCTGTCGAGAGGCCGTGAGACAGACTACTGTTTATAAAGTACAAAAGGAGACAATATACTGCAGATCAAACTGGGTTTATGGCCGTTCATATGTCATATAACAGTAGTGGCTACCAAGGCCTTTACTGTAGAATAAATCACGTTTTGTTCCCAGTTGTTCCCTTGTGTCAGTGCCTTGCTAAGGAGACCTCTTGACACTAGAAATTTATAGACTGTTATCTCATGATGCTTCCAGATTAAGCCTTAAAGAATTTGCATTTTCATTCTTTTAAGAAGTGTGTGAAAAATGTTGCATGAATGTTGTCTAGCAACAAGACATTCATTTAGTAAAGAATGGATCGTAATATTTTACTGTTCAGCTTAACATGAAGATAATTTAAGTCGTCGTCCTTACGTTGTGTCGTGCCAGAAATAAGATATTATTGCTGCAGTTTTATTCAAAAGGCTTTTTGAGTTCATAATTGTAAATGGCATATTAAGATAGGTGAAATTAAAATTAATACTCTGAGCTAGTCAAATTTAGATCACTACCATATCGCGTTGAAATCTCCGGAGAGCGCAATATAATACATAAATTTACTGATAACTTACGTTAACACTGATGCCTCACAAATATTATATATATATATATATATATATATATATATATATATATATATATATATATATATATATATATATATATATATATATATATATATATATATATATAGACAGACAGAGACAGACAGAGAAACAGAGACAGAGACAAAGAGACAGAGAGAGAGAGAGAGAGAGAGAGAGAGAGAGAGAGAGAGAGAGAGAGAGAGAGAGAGAGAGAGAGAGAGAGAGAGAGAGAGAGAGAGAGAGAGAGAGAGACAGAGATAGAGAGAGAGGTTTTCATCTGTACCACAGCAATGTTGGTACACCAATCTTAGGCTAAAACACTCTAGTACATCCAGAAGATCTTGTCCATGCTCTGGGCGGTCTGACGGAATCGAACAGACTTCTGTTGGCTCTAAGAGATTGGGAGACAAAACCAGATGAGACGAAGGTTGGATGACTGCATTAATTATTCAGTGGAAGTACTGAGGTGGTGTCCGGATGTGCAGAGCAAGGTAGGCACTGTTCTTCACTTTCTCGAGACCTCCAGGACGGAAGAGATGGCCGGATGTGTAGAGCGAGGTAGGCACTGTTCTTCACTTTCACGAGACCTCCAGGACAGAAGAGATGGCCGGATGTGTAGAGCGAGGTAGGCACTGTTCTTCACTTTCTCGAGACCTCCAGGACAGAAGAGATGGCCGGATGTGCAGAGCGAGGCCGGCACTGTTCTTCACTTTCTCGAGACCTCCAGGACAGAAGAGATGGCCGGATGTGCAGAGCGAGGCCGGCACTGTTCTTCACTTTCACGAGACCTCCAGGACAGAAGAGATGACCGGATGTGCGGAGCGAGGCCGGCACTGCTACACACTGTCTCGAGACCTCAAGGACAGACATGCCCTGGACGTGGCCGTTTCAAATTCTCTCCCTCGTAATCAAGACTGAGCAAAGCCCGAGACACTATAATACCTACTTTACTTTTCCTAATATCGTCGTAACACAGCAAATGCAGATATTTTAATTCTAGGGGATGTGTTGGAATGATATGTAAGAGAGTTATATTCTTGACCAGAAACAGGTACAAATTTATAAGCAAGGATGATAAGCGGTACATGAGAAAATGAGTTGTCGACAGAAGTATTTGTGCCTTTGGATGAGATGAGTTTGTGTTGGAGACGACTTGATTAAGAAGGATAACACTAAGAAAGGAAGTATAGCAGTAACAGCAATGTACTATCTCAATGCAGATGAAGAGTCACAATAACGTGGCTGAAGAATGTTGGCCAAACCACACACTAGAAATTGAAGAGACGACGACGTTTCGGTCCGTCCTGGACCATACTCACGTCGATTGTCTTTATAATGGTCCAGGATGGACCGAAACGTCGTCGTTTCTTCAATTACTGTCTCAATTTTTTAAACATGATGAAGTTTAGAAATTTAAGTCGATAGACGAAAACGGCAGTTTTGACTCACATGTGTTATTAAGAAACTACCAACATAGCATAGAGGATAGAGACTTAACGGAACCTGGCACTGGTGATCGTTGCGTGGAAAAAGGTGTGGAAAAGATAGGTAGTAACTATCAAAACACAAGATAAATGTATTATTGAATGATAGTTTAGGAGCTTACGTATTAATGTCTTATGTAAATGAGAACTCCTGGTTTTGAGTATGTGTGTTGCTCTAAACCCTATTTTACAAGTGAGTGCTGAGTGAAGCGAGTGATGTTAAGGTGTGGGTGAGATGGTGGGCAGCGTGTTGGAAGCTAGTGATGTTAAGGTGTGGGTGAGATGGTGGGCAGCGTGTTGGAAGCGAGTGATGTTAAGGTGTGGGTGAGATGGTGGGCAGCGTGTTGGAAGCTAGTGATGTTAAGGTGTGGATGAGATGGTGGGCAGCGTGTTGGAAGCGAGTGATGTTAAGGTGTGGGTGAGATGGTGGGCAGCGTGTTGGAAGCTAGTGATGTTAAGGTGTGGGTGAGATGGTGGGCAGCGTGTTGGAAGCGAGTGAGAGCGGGAGCTGAGGAGCGACGCGTCAGGCGCGGGGCCCGCGTCGCGTGCTACTGTGTGCTGCTGGAGGGGGGCGAGCTACGGCGCGGGGGGCGGGAAGTGTGCTGACGTCACGTTACCAATCGCTGGTGTGACGATGAGAGAGGGAGGGGCCGACTGATGGGGGGAGGAGGGACTGCAACGTCACCCCCCCTCATCCTAACACCAGCACTAAGAAACTCCTCCAACTACACTAATGCCACATTCTGCCTTGAAGATATCCTTTAGCACAAGGCGAGCTTAGTAAGTTTATAGTCATTATGAAA
This sequence comes from Procambarus clarkii, assembly GCF_040958095.1. Lineage (NCBI taxonomy): Eukaryota > Metazoa > Arthropoda > Malacostraca > Decapoda > Cambaridae > Procambarus > Procambarus clarkii. Next base: position 12,058,729 of record NC_091157.1, read on the forward strand.
TCTAAAACTCGCGTTAGTTTACAAAAAGTTAAACAAATCTAACTATTAAATATTAGAGATAAAAATAACAGTGTAAGTTTTGCCAGCAGACTTTAGCGATAAGGGTGGCAGAGGATGTATCCGGTAACCGTGACGGGTGTAAGAGGCGGGTTGTGGGGGTGGGCGGGTGTGGGCGGGCCACTGAGGCGTGGGCGGTGCAGGCCAGGGAGAAGGGGGCGGACCATTGTGGCGTGGGCGGTGCAGGCCAGGAGAAGGGGGGCGGGCCGAGCAGCGTACTCCAGGGCGGCCGTAGGGGCTCACTCTCTTCGCACAGTTGAGTGGCAGCCGCTCGCTCGGCCAGTCGCGCGTTACAGTTGCTCTTGCAGTCCCCACCAGACCGAACCTGCCCGTGTCCCAGTGCCTTAGTGCTCAGTGGATAGCTTCTTGGTAAGACCCCCCGGCCTCTGGATAAATATTTCCTCACTAGGAGGAGCTGGGAGAGTTTCTAAGAAAAGTACGGCCCCTGGAGCCTCAAAAGAAAGTATAGAGGTTTTAAGTCCAGAAATTTGTGTGTGCCAGAGTATTAATTATTCGGTACTCAGAGCTGCAAACTTGTACTGTGTGAAGGGTGAGCAGTGAACGAGAAATAATCCGGCTCTGGAACAGTACACAGTAGCGAAGCAGCATCCAGCTGACCTCTCGCTCTACACTCCAGTGAACTGGTTGACTCAGTGTAGTTTTCTATACGGCAGTAACTCACCAGTTAACGAAGTGATTCGGTGAATTTCTATCAAGTTTTGGGAAATATTTTGCAGTCTTCGACGGAATCGCCTATACTGCAAGTACATCTCCTCTTCAAAGTTTATTTTTGTTCATTTTCTTCCCCAGCAAGTAATATGTTCACACTTTGCCTGTTGACGTAAATATTGTGCTGCTATAATAAGTTAAAACTTCTGTCTTAAAATCTTTCATATCGAGAAGTTTGCCAACTGAATTTTGGTGATTTCAACGAACCTCCGAGAAGTGATCCCACAGGAGACTTCCTAAGCTGAAAAAATAAATGTGAATCCATGTAAATGTGTAGATTTTGAAAAATATCGTTATTTTTAATTAAATAGGATATTATATATTTGCATTTATCCATATTTACCTAACAAATTATCTCATTCAAATAGTTTGAACGATAATAATATCAAACTATTATTGTTAAGTGCAAAGAAATTGTAATTGCAAAGTGTCGTTGAAGGAACACAAGAACACGAGGAAGTTATAATCATAAACAACTTATCGGTGTCAATTCATTACCGCTTGCTATGGAGCACGCATTAAAGGGTACAGAAAGCATATAGCTGGGTCAATACCTGATAGCCTTCTGTCGTCTATAGCGGTCACAATAAGGCAAGAACGATCACAAACATGTACTGACTCCATAAAAGTCTATATTTGTAAACTTGTTGACAGCCATCTTGCGAAAAAACGAGCAGACCCATTGAAGTCCGCTGTCAGGTGAAAATTCACAGCAACGTTCCATTGTAGGTCAACAATCTGATAAGAATTATTTATGACCGAAACCCCCAGTATCTCTGATGCAAAATTGGTACAAGTTCTACACCGGCAAAGTTCCACCTCTTATGATCCGTTTGAGGAAGATATAAGAAGAAATAAGAGAAGAACTTATACCGATCAACATTTAATGTTTTAATCATTACCAATTAATTATGACAAGATCTTGAGCGCCAGAGGAGACGAGGTGAGTGACGGAGGCCAACCGCCTCCACCAACCACTAACAGCAACACTTAGCGTGACCAAAATGGGACGTTATATCGATAAGTATAAATTAGGGTCAAGAGGAGCGGCCCCCACCTGGCCATCGGTCTCTGCCCCCCCGTGCCCACTGCAGGTCATCAGGCCAGGGAGGAGGGTACATACCTGACCGTGATCAAGTCTACGGGAATTGATCGTCGAGGCCGAGTCTCAGGCGAGCGCTCTCGTTCGCTGTTAACATATTTTATTGCGCAGTTGTATGTCACCAAGAAATTTTAGGGGAAACATTATTCGAATCGTTCCGTAAATTGTAAATGATTATTCTAATTGTGTGTGAATAAAAGCCTAAGAGACTGTAATATGCAACATTGATGATATGTATGTAATTATTAACGTTAAATATTGTGATAATTTCTACGATTTGTCGTTTAATCGATATCTATACAAGTTGTTTTTACAGTACTTCTCTATGTGCCTTTTAATTTTAACTTCATTTACTCAAATGCGTTTAAAGCTTCTTGACATTTTCCACCTCAGGAGTTTCTATTAATTTTCTTATGTGCAAAATTAGAAAGCTCAATATAAAACATCGAAATTATATATATATATATATATATATATATATATATATATATATATATATATATATATATATATATATATATATATATATATATATATATATATATATATATATATATATATTTCTTAATTGTACTGTGTTTATTTTACTACAAATTCTCGTCTCTAGCTAAGATTCACACTATTACTTTTCAAAGCAGAAGAAGTATAATCTGCTCGAGTTATTCATAATAGCAGTCATAAGGAAAATGAGACTACGTTAATAGTACCATGGTTGTGTTGGCCGGGTCCCAGCACCCTCTCAGTATCGGTAACAACATTATGTTACTGATGAAACTGCAATCGAGGGTCTGCGAAAGTTTAATAACAACAAATTAAACAGCCAGAGGATGACTATGTAAAGGGAGTGAGTGAGGTAGGGATCTCTCCCCCTACACCCTCTTCCTCCCTCCCTAGCCTCATTGTATTCAGCTATGATGACTGAAATTACCTTGCGTGAACACGTGCCCCAAGTCAGCTGGAGTTGTCTGTCGCTACACATCTGTCGCCCGCTGGGGGTAAGAGGCCCCACACCCGTCACCCACTCATACCACACTGTACCTCTATTGATCCTAATTATCTGTTATTTATCTCAGTGCCGTAAATATAAGTCGGTCTCCAATGAACACTCACGAATATTACGTGCGTCCCGTCCTCATTGGACTTCTGAAACGCGAACGAATTAAACAGGGAAGGAGAAAAACTAGAGCAGGTAACGAAGCCCTGTGAACTTGGTAACCGCAGGGTAGGGACAATACCACCTGCCCGCCAGTCTATCCGCTTCAATTACCCCGGCGCCCGCCCCGTCGCCCCGAGTCAAAGGGAAGTCAAACAGTCTAGGGTGAGGGGGTAGGGGCTCTCAGCGCTGCCTGCTTCACCCCTAAGGATATTCCTTTCTAGTGTAAGATATCTTCGTCACGACACAGTTAAACGAGCAGATTGGGACGACACAGTTATTATATACCATCCATCCGTAACTTATAATTCGAAATTTTAAGTAAAATCCTTAATTACTACGAGTTTGAAAAGGTTCGAAATTCTGAGCATGAGATGTTAAAATAAAAAGCTTATGCACAGTATGAATGGCTCCCAGAGTACGACAGTCACGCGATACAGAATATTGAGGAAATTAAAATGAGCAGTGTTAGCCAGCGGTGGTAGCAAGTATCAGGGATGTAAGTAACATTACCACAACCAAGTGATTACGCTCTCCCTCCCTCCCTGTTTCTCCCCCTCAGTACTTCCGCCCCTGAGGACGACCAGACCCGCGTCGGAAAGGGTTAACCCTTAAGAGATGATGTACTTGCTCCCTTGTCCTCCCTTGTCTTCCCTTGTCCTGCCTTGTCTCTCACTGTACACACCCTTTGCAACGTAATGTACACCCCCATGTGTACATGGGTCACCCCCATGGATTCACGTTGCATTATACTGTATTGTGCACTCCCATGTAAAGTACTCTCCTATGATACACACTCGCCTTCCCTTGCTACATAATATACACTCCCATGCAATATTCTGTACACTCTCACGTTATACCCTCCCATGCAACACACTGTATACCCCCATGCAGCATACTCTACCCTCCCATGCAGTATACTATACATTCCCATGCAAGTTGCTTAAGTTGCTTGAAACTTGAATCGAATTTTGGGAGAATTATAAGTATTAGCTACCAGTGTCAACACTTCATCACGCAATATAGCATTAGAAGACAGCAATACGTTGCATTATACGTCACGATGCTCGATTCGCTTTTAGTAATGGCTAGTTAGAGACGTGATGAAGGGTTGAGGCTCCCAAGTCTAAGCGAAACATGGTTCCGTCTCACGCCTCGCTGCCCTGATCAGCGCGGCGGTGCACTTGGCGTCTTGAAGTGAAGAATATCAACTTGAATCCAATGTCCAACGAATGACCTCGCGAAATAAAGATAAGAACATAAGAATAAAGATAAGAACACAATCGACTTGAGAATGGTCCAGGACGGACCGAAACGTCGTCGTCCCTTCACTTTCTTGTGTGTGGTCTGGTCAACATATTTCAGCCACGTTATTGTGACTCCTCGTCTGCATAAGAATAAAGGTAACTGCAGAAGGCTTATTGACCCATACGAGGCAGCTCCTATTTATAACAACCCAATCCCACTCATATACATATTCAACCCACGTTTGAAAAAATCAAGGGACCCCACCTCCAAGTTAAGCGGTAATTGTTTCCACAAATCAACAACCCTGTTACCGAACCAGTATATACCCAGATCTTTCCTGAATCTAAACTTAACTAATTTATACCCACGTAAAACGTTAATTTTTTCAAAATAAATTGTAAGTGACGAAACACAAAACATTGAAAACAATAGAAAACGACAAATATTGAGACATACACGACAACAACAATGAGTGTATTATAGTGAAAAGTTGTACACAGATACAGATGAAATATCACCAGGGCCACAGGAGTGCGTGGACCCGGATTCACGAAGCAGTTACGCTAGTACTTACGAACGTGTACATCTTTCCTCAATCTTTGACGGCTTTGTTTACATTTATTAAACAGTTTACAAGCATGAAAACTTCCCAATCAACGGTTGTTATTGTTATAAACAGCCTCCTGGTGTTTCGGAGCTCATTAACTATTTAATAGTTGTAAACAAAGCCGCCAAATATTGAGGAAAGATGTACAGATTCGTAAGTGCTTGCGTAACTGCTTCACGAATCTGGCCCCAGGAGCGGCACGCTACGAGAGACGTGGAGACATAACGTCGACTCCCTAGTGTGCGACGAGCTCCTTGAGACATTCTCGGCCACTTCGATATAAACATCTTTGCTCACCCGGCGTTTCCGAAAGATTATTTGAATAAGTATTCTGGAAATACACTTTCCGTGTGTCCGGTCACTGGCGGAGACTGGTGGTTTGTTGTTGTTTTAGATTTAGCTACTCAGAACGAAATGGCCATGTAGCACGGGCTATGGTGAGCCCGTAATACATTTATTACGGGACGGGAGCTAGGCGCTCTAATATACACACAATGACGGTGGTGGACAAACGCAGACTTGCGAGAAACATTCGCAAAGAAATGAGTAATTTTACCCGAAAACGAATTTGCTTTAATCTTTATTTTTTATTCTCTACAATAATGTATATTTCGTTAGGTGTCTCTCCCACGGGAGTTCTCTGCTGTAGTAATGTAGTGATTTAATTCGAGTAATGAAATATTATATAAGTATCCGAAGCTTTTCAGAAACTCCCCGCCAGACAACAGTGTAAATGATCATGAATTAGGTTGCTATATGTAGAAAGAAGAATGTTCTTGTCTTGAGCATTATTTGTGGTTAGAGATTAAATTCAGTTGAATGGGATACCGGCCATGACTGCAGCAGCGGTAACCGGACGTGCGAGTCATTATCCGGACAAAATGCTCGACTGCCTGTGGTGGAATTATCACATTAAGGCGCGGAATTCATCTACTTACATCTACTCAGAATAATAGATGAACTTTAGGAATGTAGATCAAATTGACTTGAATGCCACAATTCATCTGTGCTAGATATTATAAACAGATCTAAACTTACGTATTTCTAACCAGAAAATTAATTTGCCTGAATACAAAACACCTATAAGGCAGTACACACAGAGAAGCAGCGTCTGGGATGCTCTCGGACGCAGGTTCGAATCCTCGTCACGGCCCTTGTAGATTTGTTCACCTATAAGACAAGTTTATTATTTAGCGGTAAATAAAGTTCCGCGTTATGATTGGTAAGATAAAGACAAATATACTGTGAGATATATGATGCATAAATATTAAAATACCGAGAGCCTTCATGTACATTATAATACACGGCTTTGTGTTAATGGGCTTCATTTATTTTTAAGACCAAATAGCTCGGGACTGAGCTAGAAAACAAGACCGGGAGGCGAGGCAGTTGAGGGTTTCCCCTGACGGAAACCCTCAACTGATCATTACTGCCTCGGCTCCTGCTGGCCCAATTCCGCAGGAAGCTGTTGTTCCCTTCCGACGCACCTTCCTCTCCCAGCACCCCCAACCTAGCAGCTCTCCCTTGTATCCTAGCTCTCCCTCTTATCTCATCACTTATATTCGCAGCATCTTCCTTTCCTATGCTGGCAATGAGTCACAATAACGTGGCTAAAGTATGTTGACAAGACCACACACTAGAAGGTGAAGGGACGACGACGTTTCGGTCCGGCCTAGACCATTCTTAAGTCGAGAATGGCTCCTTTCCTAGTTATTCACTCCTAGCACTCTTCTCTCCTAGCACCTATCTACTCATAGTACCATCTTCTCATAGTACCATTTTCTCCTAGCTCCCTCATCTCCTAGCAGTCTCCATCTAAAACCATTCTCTCATATCTTCTCTCCTAGTAAGCTCTACTCCCAGCACCACTTTCATTAAGGCTTGTCTCAGTCGTGACCATCGTCTCCAGACCTGTGTCGATAGTTCCTCTCGGCGTATTCAGGTTCACCCAATCTCTGTAAGTTCTCTCACATTTTTTCTCTCATTTTCCCTCCCCGGTATTCTCTCTGGTTCTCTCTCCTCAGTCCCAGTAAGGTCAGCGTCGTCTCAATCGTGATGTATTGCTCGAGTGAAGGCACTCTTTCAAGCCCTTCACATTCATTCAACACTTATCTAATTACTCGGAATGTTCATATGCAAACATTCTAGGTCGTTTGTGCGACCTAGTTCCTTTGTGTGTATTTACAGCTCAATATGTCTATTTTAAATTTTAAGTATATCTAATACAGGAAACTTCTGCTATAATTGTCTTTATATCACGTTCTTAGAAATATACTCTTCTCAGGAGTAGGACTTTTTTAATCCTAATAAGGTCTTCGTGCTGTAGATTTGCCCTATGCTTGGAGCTCCTCTCTCTCTCTCTCTCTGAAAGTTATTTCTTATGCACGGGAGTTTGTGTTCCTTCTCTCCTGACTCGATAATCCCGTTGCTCCATGGTCTGTCGCACTCCAGCATGTCTCTCTCTCGCTCTCTCTCTCGCTCTCTCTCTCGCTCTCTCTCTCTCTCTCGCTCTAGCTCTCTCGCTCTCTCGCTTTCTCTCTCTCTCTCTCGCTCTCTCTCTAGCTCTCTCGCTCTCTCGCTTTCTCTCTCTCTCTCTCGCTTGCTCTCTCGCTCTCTCGCTCGCTCTCTCGCTCTCTCGCTCGCTCTCTCGCTCTCTCGCTCGCTCTCTCGCTCGCTCTCTCGCTCGCTCTCTCTCTCGCTCGCTCTGGCTTGGGAGGTTCCGCCGTTCCTATCTCTGCTATGTCATTCTCGCTCTTGTGTTCTCTACAAACCCAGTGGTTATATCTAGCCTCTTACTTCTTCTTCTTCCTCCTCCTACTACTACTCCTTCTCTCTGTCTCCTCCTCTTCCTTCCGTTCCGTTCTATTCCTTGTCCATCTCCTCTTCTCAACTTCTTCCTACTCCTCCTCGTCCATCTATCCTAAGCAACCTCCTATCCTTCTCCCACTCTCCTATGCTTTTTTTGCTTCCTCCTCTTCTCCTAAACTTCCTTCTCCTCCTCCTCCTCTTTCTCCCTCCCCCCCCCTCTCTTCATTCTCCTACTCTGGCACTTTTCAACCGACAAATATTTACCGGACCTACACCGCACTCCACCCCTATTTAGCACGCCTGACCCACGCCCCACATCTTCTATAACCCTTCTGATACCTGCTTGATACCTGCTTGATGGGGTTCTGGGAGTGCTTCTACTTCCCAAGCCCGGCCCGGGGCCAGGCTTGACTTGTGAGGGTTTGGTCCAACAGGCTGTTGCTTGGAGCGGCCCGCAGGCTCACATACCCCACCACAACCCGGTTGGTCCTTCTTGAAGAAAACTATCTAGTTTTCTACTAGCTCCTATTCCCTCCCCCCCCCCCCCCCTCGCTCCGCCCCAAACCACCTTTATTCATACCACTTGAGTGAAACTTTGCTCAAAATCCTGCACAAAAACGTGCATAAAATCATCTCTCCTCTGAACAAATCCACAAGGGCTGTAATGAGGGTTCGAACCTACGCCCGGGATGATCCTCTTAACTCTCTCTCTCTCTCCTCGTCCCAGACTATCCGCGAACTAGTAACAACACACACTCAGTTAAACTCCAAACGAGCCTTCATTTCCTTCCCAAGGACAGTATATTTGTCGTGTCTCCCTCCTCCCACCTCCACAACTACCAGAACCGCCACCACGACCCACTGCGCCCGGGACCAGACCAGATGGGAGGATAGTGGGAGGGACCCTGGGAGGGACCCACCCACCCAGAACCCCCCACTAAGGCCCACCTCCCACCCAGAACCCCCCCACTGCGGCCCACCTCCCACCCAGAACCCCCCACTGAGGCCCACCTCCCGGCCCCACCCTTTACACAGAGAACGGGGCGGGCTGAGGCTTGCGGGCGGGTATCAATCCAATGGTAGTTTTGCTGACGCTGATGACGCGGTGTAGTGCGGTAACTGGATAATGCTCCCTGATTACTTTTGTAGGCGGCGTACTTTTGGATTAGGGAGCCCGTGTCGCCCAGTCTTTTTGTGCCCTCCTGAGGTTGTTTACTTACGACGTCTTAATGAAAGTCTGAGATGCTGGCAAGGTCTACTTTCACAACTACTTGATACGACACGAGGTGCGATGCCACAGATCTCAGAGTACGCTTTGATATATACCTTTTTTGGATTAAATAGCCGGATACCAGAGTATACTCGACTGTCTATATTTGTTCTCGTGGTATCTAGTGATGCTGCTAAAGCATCATCTAGCAGCAGCATGTGTGATGCTGCTAAAAGTATGCACGAATGATAGCATGTGCACACCTGACAGTATGTACAGGAATGATAGCAAGTATGAGTACGGGAGACTCAATATTGACATCACGTTTATAACTAACGAAACATATTGGTTTGCAAAATATGGAAAAATAGAACCCATTTAATAATTATAACAAACTTTTTTTTAGTACTGTACTGAAATACCACCAAGTACTGAAGCAGATTGCGGATGTAGCATACAAGAGCAGCACACCGAAGTACTGAAGCAGTGCACTGCAGTAGTGTACTGAAGCAGCATACTGATGCAGCATACTGATGCAGCACACTGATGCAGCATACTGTAGCCGTATGCTGATGCATTATACTGATACAGTGTACCTTGAAGCAGAGTCACCATCAGAGAGCTGACATAAATTCTCAATGGTATATTTATGACACTGTCATCGCCCAAGCAAAACCTTCACTGCAAATTTCATACAGACACAGCCACTGTAGGGGTCCACAGGCACGCACACACACACACACACACACACACACACACACACACACACACACACACACACACACACACACGCACACACGCACACACACACACACACACACACACCAGTAATTACCTGGTCAACTGGCCGTACCCTGGAGGTGCTCTGGACACCTGCGCTACTCGCGTTAATAACTCATAACCGCTCACAGGAAGGACGCCAATGGGTTCATTTGTAGTGGAAGCCCAACCCCAGGGCGGCCATCCGTGGGGTGTCACCGCCCACCCCGGCCTGCTCCAGGATAGGGAGGAAGGAGGAGGATAGGCTGATGCAGGGTGGAGGGGCGGGCAGGATAAGGAAAGAATGGGGGAAAGGATATTAACTATTCGGAAGAGCGGGGATAGGAAGGAGAAACGAGGATATGGTGATGAAAAGGGATTTGGAAGGAGGATATAATAAGAGAGAGAGAGAGAGAGAGAGAGAGAGAGAGAGAGAGAGAGAGAGAGAACTATCAGGAGAAAGTACCAAGCCATTACGCCTATATGACACTTGGAAAGGATCAGGATAAAGGGAGAGAGATATATAAGGGGGGGGGGGAATGTGCATATAAAAATAATAGATTATAATATTGTAATTAAGGTAAATTACAGAGTAAGTGGAAGATATAGAAGGGGTCAACCAGACGGTAGATAGATAGATAGATAGGCAAATAGATAGGAATATTAACGGATGTTAAAGTACGTAAATCGGAGAGTTCAAGAATACCTTCCGAGGCCTGGTCGACGACCGGGCCGCGGGGTCGCTGAGTCCCGAAATCACCTCAAGATAAGGTACGTAATTAGGAGGAGGATAGTACGACAAAGATTAGAGGAGGATAAAGATAAAACAGTGGGAATATAAAGATTACTAGGATATTAGAAATGTAAACCACAGGATAGATAAGGATTGATGACATAATGGTTTACGAGTTGTTGTAGTGTTGATGTATGTAAGATGATCATCAACACTGCGAGAGAGGACAGTATTGATGACATGTAAGATGGGTTAGGTAATATTGCACTCTTCACAATTGGGATTGTTGGAACGTTTCCTTTTATAATTGACAACTTTATCTTCAACTGTTTTCAACTGAACATGGACTACAATTAAAAACTGGGTATTGTTTATAAAGAAGTAGACTGACATCCAAACACAATATTTAGCCGAATTTGTTAAAGAGAATATATATATATATATATATATATATATATATATATATATATATATATATATATATATATATATATATATATGTCGTACCTAGTAGCCAGAACGCACTTCTCAGCCAACTATGCAAGGAACGATTTGCCTAATAAGCCAAGTTTTCCTGAATTAATATATTTTCTCTAATTTTTTTCGTATGAAATTATAGAGATACCCATCTCATTATGTATGAGGTCAATTTTTTTTATTGGAGTTAAAATTTACGTAGATATATGACCGAACCTAATCAACCCTACCTAACCTATCTGTATAGGTAAGGTTAGGTTAGGTAGCCGAAATAGTTAGGTTAGGTTAGGTAGTCGAAAAACAATTCATGAAAACTTGGCTTATTAGGCAAATCGTTCCTTGCATAGTAGGCTGAGAAGTGCGTTCTGGCTACTAGGTATGACATTATATATATATATATATATATATATATATATATATATATATATATATATATATATATATATATATATATATATATAACAAACACGGGCCTTGGCCAAAAAGCCAAAAATTTTATATTTCAAATTTTTATATATTATTTTCATGATAAATAGTTAAGTAACACGGTGGATTATTTATTAACTATAATTTGGTGATGCAGTACAAAGTTATATCTACGCTATCATTATCGACAACGTCCAACATTACAATCACTAACCCCAGTGATTATCTGTAAGGTGTTGGTCAGCCCTGGGCCTGACGGCTCAGTGGACAGCGCTCGGGATTCGTAGTTCTAAGGTTCCGGGTTCGATTCTCGGGGGAGGCGGAAACAAATGGGCAGAGTTTCTTTCACCTTGATGCCTCTGTTTACCTAGCAGAAAATGCGTACCTGGGAGTTAGACAGCTGCTACGGGCTACTTCCTGGCAGGGGGGTTGTAACAAAAAGGAGGCCTGGTCGAGGACCGGGCCGCGGAGACGCTAAGCCCCGAAATCATCTCAAGATAACCTCAAGATAACCACATAAACAATCTTGACGCACTTTTCGGCACAGTTCAACAAACCACTCTTACACGCTAGGGTTCACGCTATTAGTATATCATGTGTGTGCGTAAAGCTTAAATTGTACCCAAGAAAATGTACAACTTAAAACTCAATGACGCCACAAGGATGTAATTATAGTACTGGACTGCCAGGAGAGACGGGCACAGTGTGGGTGTAGAGAGAGAAGAGAAAGGTAGGTGTGTGTGTGTGTGTGTGTGTGTGTGTGTGTGTGTGTGTGTGTGTGTGTGTGTGTGTGTGTGTGTAGGGGGGGAGGGGGAAGATGGTGAGGGTATCTGAGGGGGGGGGGGAGAATCTTGGCACTGCAACGGCCCGTAACCTAATTTCGAGGATCAATTTCTCCGGTGACCTTTGCTGCTCGATTTATTCCCTCTCCGGACTCCTTAATTCCAATTACTTTCCTGCCAGTGAACTGGGTTCCAGACCCGTCCTCTATGGTAATCTTTGTGATAATTCTTCCCGGAGACAATTTTATCTCATCGTAAACAAGGAGAAGGCCGCGTGTTTCTCCGCAAATGAGGGAGACATTAAGTGAACTTGTTCACAGGGGAGCGCCATTGTCTCTGACACTTGCACACACCGCATGCGGCAAATGTCTGACACCCGAGAGAGTAATACAGAAACTTCCCCGACAATGCCCTTCAGGGAAGATACACTCCCAAAAACCCCGAGTCTCTTGGCCTGAAAAGAAGGTTTCACTGTCTGAGATGAAGGTGACGAAATGGTTGTAAGCCAACAACATCCCGAAATTTATGAACTCTCATACTTTTTTTGTTTTGCTTTTTTGTTATTTAGGAAACCTATGAAAAGTTAAATCATTTTTCCTTCATACACAATTAAGTCGAAGCTATAAAATGAAAGTGTTGGCCGTAGCGCATATTAAGTGCTAGAGCTTCCATGCTTGGATGGTCTGACAGCCAGCAAAAACTTTCGCCTCGAATTTGAAATATCCCGGCAGGATTCTTAGGGAGTCTGGTGTCTGCCAGCGCTGGCCCATCTGGGCCCACCGTTCTCGACCAGTCCCATCTGGGCCGACCGTTCTCGACCAGTCCCATCTGGGCCCACCGTTCTCGACCAGTCCCATCTGGGCCGACCGTTCTCGACCAGTCCCATCTGGGCCCACCGTTCTCGACCAGTCCCATCTGGGCCCACCGTTCTCGACCAGTCCCATCTGGGCCCACCGTTCTCGACCAGTCCCATCTGGGCCCACCGTTCTCGACCAGTCACACCCGTTCAGTGACTGGTAGGCAGGCGATGCTGGGTCTCGTGACCCAGCCTCCTTCACTGCTACTCGTGAAAAAAAAGCACAGGTCTTCACTGTTCATAGAGTTAGCTATCAGTCTATCAGTGAATGATAGGTTAGTACGCTGGAGGCGTTGGTTCTTGCCTATTTCCGCAGCTTAGAGATCAAAGTTAATTAACAGAGAAGACAGATATCACGGCTCAAGAGAGAAAAGGACTAAATAAATCTTTTCTAAACTAATTTTTCACGCACCTTATTAACTTAAGTGGAAAATATCGTATTATTCAACTTTTATGAAATATATATTGTCAGTAATATTATAAATGTTTTAACAAAATGCAAATTCTTACTTCCGGTATTTGGTAAAAAAAAATAATTGCAATCATCTTGGTTTTTCACAGTGACTTATATTTTCTCATTAATACAAAAATAAATAAAAATTTAAATAAACCGAGAAAGGCAAATTTACGACGTACAATCTCAAGATTTCTCCGCTATTACACTGAAGTACCGCTATTACACTGAAGTACAGAGAGCGTCTCCTCGGTCCTGTGACGAAGCTCCGGACAGTCCTGCCCAGACCTGATACTCTCACGAGACCATTTTGGCATTCCAAGAGGGAAGACGACGTCGACGGCCAGAGAACTAGCAAGGAGATTCGATCACTTGATAACATTCAGGCGGCATTCGCTGCCCGAGCCGTCCGCGATGATATTTGTGATAGTACAACACCGGTTCTTAATTCACTGGCTCTAGTCTGTCTTCCCACAGAGAGGTCAATATGACGAGACCTCATGACGACTGGTGCTTACTTGTCGCTGATGACAAGGGCTGCAGGAACGCCTGGGATTCGTGTCTCCGCTGTTATCATTAAGATCTATCGTTCTAATAGCCAAGACTTATTGTTTGCAAATAACGAGACCATTGTATCGTAAGAACTGGCCACCTTCCCTCAAGGCTGACTAGGTTTTGCCGCTCAGTGTATGACGAATGACCGGAAGAACAACAAGAAGAACACAGTTGGCGTAAAATAATAATGCAAACTAATTATTTTAGCGGAGCCCGTTTTCGGAACAGTAATATAATTACAGATTTTTGCGAGTAGCACGAGTCCTTGATACTCCTCCGCTATGACGAGGTCTGCGCAGGCAGCGATGATGGGTTGATGTGACCTTCTGGACGTCAATGGTGACATCACTGCACCGCCCGCTGGCCATTCACACACTGTAACACATCACCCGGTCTTGGTGAAGGCTAGCAGCGTGAGGACTGCTCCCTCCACACCCTCTGAACCCATCTAATAACACGGTAATAAGGACCTAACATTGATCACTCCACCACAAGGACCTAACACTGGTCACTCCACCACAAGGACCTAACACTGATCACTCCACCACAAGGACCTAACACTGGTCACTCCACCACAAGGACCTAACACTGGTCACTCCATCACAAGGACCTAACACTGGTCACTCCACCACAAGGACCTAACACTGGTCACTCCACCACAAGGACCTAACACAGATCATTCCACCACAAGGACCTAACACTTATCATTCCACCACAAGGACCTAACACTGGTCACTCCACCACAAGAACCTAACACTGGTCACTCCACCACAAAGACCTAACACAGATCACTCCACCACAAAGACCTAACACTGGTCACTCCACCACTTGCACAGTCGAAAAATCAATTTCACTGTTAAAAGGACAAACTGAGACATATTGCCTAATAAGACATGATATATGACCAAGGACACTGTTGATCACAGACATGAGTGAGTTCTCTAGACATATAAGTCATTCGAACATCACCTCCAACTGAACAATTTAAGAGAATTTACCTTCGAATAATTACCATTTTCTCCTAAACGTGTTTCTAGAATCACTTTCCTCATAAAGGAAAGTCTCTATAAGTCTCTATAATAGTCTCTTCATCAGTCTCTATAATATTCGACAAATATTTTATATGTGCATAAAAACATCTCCTAAGAATAATAATATATAAGCATCACTGCTCTGTTATGGAATATTACAAAAAAATGGTAAAAAGTCTATATTAAGGACAGCCAACGTGGGCTTGACCTACTAATGATAACGCACGAACAAGTTCACTTTAGGAGTGTGTGTGTGACTGTTTAATCTGATCGTCTCAACCCGCGCCCCCAGCCCTGGCTAGGGATTCGGATCTCGTTCGCCTCTTACTAGATTCTTGAGTACATGATTGTTGTTATAGATAAGGATCAAGTTGAATATCTAATTATTCTAAGCAATAATAATTCATTCATTTAAAGGAAAACAACTCATTTTTTTATATTAACCCATCAAATGAGCCAGTTGGGCCATGCTCGAGGGTTTGAGTTCTTCTTATATGATGAGTTGACATTATAGGGGTCGTCTTATATGATGAGTCGACATTATAGGGGTCGTCTTATATGATGAGTCGACATTATAGGGGTCGTTTTATATGATGAGTCGACATAGGGGTCGTTTTATATGATGAGTCGACATAGGGGTCGTCATATATGATGAGTCGACATTATAGGGGTCGTCTTATATGATGAGTCGACATAGGGGTCGTCTTATATGATGAGTCGACATAGGGGTCGTCTTATATGATGAGTCGACATTATAGGGGTCGTCTTATATGATGAGTCGACATAGGGGTCGTCATATATGATGAGTCGACATTATAGGGGTCGTTTTATATGAAGAGTCGGCATTATAGGAGTCGTCTTATATAAAGAGTCGGCATTATAGGGGTTGTCCCATATGATGAGTCGACATTATAGGGGTCGTCTTATATGATGAGTCGACATTATAGGGGTCGTCTTATATGATGAGTAGACATTATAGGCGTTGTCTTATATGAAGAGTTGACGTGGACACTCTTCAGTGTGGGGAGGGAGAGGGTACTAGGGAGGACAGGATCTGGGAAAGGGGGAATAGTGTCTGGGAAAGGGTGTAATTGGGATGGAAGGATTGTAATTGGTAGGAAAGGAGTGTAATTGGGAGGGAAGGGAGGATTTCTTAGCTAGTATCGACCAGTTGAAGTAATATTAATGTTTTATATATATATATATATATATATATATATATATATATATATATATATATATATATATATATATATATAACTGAAAACTCACACCCCAGAAGTGACTCGAACCCATACTCCCAGAGTTTTCAGTTGCATATTGTCCTGGGGACCATTCAGGCTTGTTCGCATTTGTGTTCCTCACGTGTGCCCCAAAGAATGAGGTGATTTGGTAAAATGCTATGCCCAAGATTACTATCCGAGTGCCGGCGGTGGGGTGGTTCAAATAGCCTCGGCTATCACCTCATTATGTCCGGTCGTGATGGTCAAGTGGATTAAGGCGTCTTGTACATACCAGTTATGTTGCTTCTGGGAGTATGGGTTCGAGTCACTTCTGGGGTGTGAGTTTTCAGTTGCATATTGTCCTGGGGACCATTCAGGCTTGTTCGCATTTGTGTTCCTCACGTGTGCCCCAAAGAATGAGGTGATTTGGTAAAATGCTATGCCCAAGATTACTATCCGAGTGCCGGCGGTGGGGTGATTCAAATAGCCTCGGCTATCACCTCATTATGTCCGGTCGTGATGGTCAAGTGGATTAAGGCGTCTTGTACATACCAGTTATGTTGCTTCTGGGAGTATGGGTTCGAGTCACTTCTGGGGTGTGAGTTTTCAGTTGCATATTGTCCTGGGGACCATTCAGGCTTGTTCGCATTTGTGTTCCTCACGTGTGCCCCAAAGAATGAGGTGATTTGGTAAAATGCTATGCCCAAGATTACTATCCGAGTGCCGGCGGTGGGGTGGTTCAAATAGCCTCGGCTATCACCTCATTATGTCCGGTCGTGATGGTCAAGTGGATTAAGGCGTCTTGTACATACCAGTTATGTTGCTTCTGGGAGTATGGGTTCGAGTCACTTCTGGGGTGTGAGTTTTCAGTTGCATATTGTCCTGGGGACCATTCAGGCTTGTTCGCATTTGTGTTCCTCACGTGTGCCCCAAAGAATGAGGTGATTTGGTAAAATGCTATGCCCAAGATTACTATCCGAGTGCCGGCGGTGGGGTGGTTCAAATAGCCTCGGCTATCACCTCATTATGTCCGGTCGTGATGGTCAAGTGGATTAAGGCGTCTTGTACATACCAGTTATGTTGCTTCTGGGAGTATGGGTTCGAGTCACTTCTGGGGTGTGAGTTTTCAGTTGCATATTGTCCTGGGGACCATTCAGGCTTGTTCGCATATATATATATATATATATATATATATATATATATATATATATATATATATATATATATATATATTTATATATATTACATGTCAATATTGAGTATCTATTAGTAAATGTAATATAGTGTGAAAAGGTTAAGTTTAATTATTAGTGTGTTACTGTACCTTGAACACGTAGAATGAGTCCTGCCCAGTGATGAGTTCCTCAGTGATAAGTTCCTCAGTGATGAGTTACTCAGTGATGAGTTTCCTCACACTGTCTCGTACACTTTTCTCTGCCTCACATTTCCCCTCAGTAGTCGATTTCCGCCGAACACCACGACGTTGCTACGATGTTGCTACGACGATCGTGCAAGATTTAACACCTTGAATAAATCCACAAGGGCCGTGACGAGGGCTCGAACCTACGTCCGAGAGAATCCCAGACGCGTCTTAACCGACTGAGCCACGACATGGCATGTTCAATTGATACATCACGCTATTGTGATTTCTGTGTGTTTAACACCTTCTAACAATTATAACAACCGACACAGAAAGTTGTAACAACATTCTAATACGTCATAAAAGCCTCATAACAAAGATGTAACAACTTTATTAAAAGTTGTAACAAGCGGATAATTAGGGGACAGTTATGTTGTATGTTTGGCAGGATTGCGAATCATTAGTGACTTATATATAGCAGAGTCATAAGGTCCATCTTTACATACTAAACACTCCACTTTCCGTTCTTCTCTACCACTTAAAAAGCACGGGACTTGCGTCTTTAACGCTGCAACGGATAGACTCGTGCAATTTGGATTGTTTGGGGGAGCGGGGGGGGGGGGGGGTTGTGAAGTTAAATATCAGAGTACGAGCTCTTCAGAGAACACTGCCGTGCACGGTACGGGCTGAGAGAACACTGTGGTCCACGGTACGGGCTGAGAGAACACTGTGGTTCACGGTACGGGCTGAGAGAACACTGTGGTCCACGGTACGGGCTGAGAGAACACTGTGGTTCACGGTACGGGCTGAGAGAACACTGTGGTTCACGGTACGGACTGAGAGAGCACTGTGGTCCACGGTACGGACTGAGAGAACACTGTGGTTCACGGTACGGGCTGAGAGAACACTGTGGTTCACGGTACGGACTGAGAGAGCACTGTGGTCCACGGTACGGACTGAGAGAACACTGTGGTTCACGGTACGGACTGAGAGAACACTGTGGTCCACGGTACGGACTGAGAGAACACTGTGGTTCACGGTACGGACTGAGAGAGCACTGTGGTCCACGGTACGGACTGAGAGAACACTGTGGTCCACGGTACGGACTGAGAGAACACTGTGGTTCACGGTACGGGCTGAGAGAACACTGTGGTCCACGGTACGGACTGAGAGAACACTGTGGTTCACGGTACGAGCTCAGACATCACACTGGAATCATTCCTTGTTCTGGTTCTACTCGTAGGGCTGAGTAAACCCCCCCAAACCCCAAACCCCAAACAATCGCCACAATACCCGTCCAATGGTCGTTAACCCGGCCATCAACTGTCTTCCAGCTTCCCTCCCCCAATTACGTGTAAACACAAAAAGGTGTTTATTTAATAAATGTAAATCGTAGGAGGGTAGAAATAGCCTAAGATACTCTATCCTTCTGAGATATATTTTATTGTCTCAATAAACGTATTTGAACACAATAACTTGACTAGCTAAAAGTATTAACTTTTTAATGCTATTTGAATTAGTTTTCCCATAAATAGTTTTATTTTATTTTATATTTATTAACACTATTTACATTGGATATCACTGCTCATATACACAACTACATGAATAACAGCACATTTATACAGGCAATAATAATTATACATATTAATATACATATACAGGAAATATGTTGCAGTATTCTTATGTTCGCCTCGGTGCCTCGTCTCGACCAAATTGATTCTTCATAACTACTGCTATTGAGGTCCTCATTACCTTGGAATGTCCACTACGGGCTCACCATAGCCCGTGCTACTCGGAACATTTTGCTCCAGGTAGCGAATCTTAAACAACATTGGAATGGGGTCGAGTCTTGTCCCGATGTTAAACAAGTGTCAATGAACGCCGAGAGAAGCATAAGTGTTTCTCACTCATCATATTGTAGATATAATGTGTGTGTACACAGCGTCATTTGACCTCCCTGCCAGGGTATAATGTTTATATTTACCACCTGGGCACGTGAGGCCACGTGCCAGGGGGGGGGGGGCATACTTGGAGTATAACGATATGTCAGTAATAGTTCCGGTTGTCAGGGTTAATTAGTAATTATCATTGCATTACTGTGAACACCCTCTGCGCTCGCGCTCTCTCTCTCTCTCTCTCTCTCTCTCTCTCTCTCTCTCTCTTTCTCTCTCTCTCTCTCTCTCTCTCTCTCTCTCTCAACACACGGCATCACACAAACTCCCATATAGGTCTACCATGTCGACCGTATGCATTGAAAGAATGTATTAATGGCATATACGACTTTTATCCAATTCCCGTTCTCCTTTACTGCTAATTAGGCAACGATGATCTTGTAGGAGCCGGCCTGCCGTCATGTGACACGGGGCGTGGGCGTGGGCGCCCGAGGGGGGGGGGGCAGCTCCAAGCTGTTCCCGCCCACTACCACTACCATAAAAGAAAATGGTACGAGCTCATAGAAAACGGGATGGGAGAGACCCTGATACTCGACGTTTTCTTTGAGGTTATCATCTCAGATTACTTATATTAGGTGCGTGGGGTGAGGCGCTATTATAATACCATGATGGTACTCGACGCGAAGGGCTTGTCGTATCATACAGGTATCGAGCAATTTGATGTTGGGCTTAAGGCTATCAACAGCGGGTTCCCCGCCACCAGTTGATCGGCACGAACGAGAGCGCATTATGCAGGTCGGCGTTCAATCCCCCGACCGTCCAAGTGGTTGTGCACCATTCCTGCCACTCCGTCCCATCCCAAATCCTTATCCTAACCCCCTTCCCAGTGCTATATAGTCGTAATGGCTTGGCGCTTTCCCCTGATAATTCCCTTCCCTTCCCTATGGTCGAGTTTGTAATATTATTTATTATTGCTTGCGACATCAAGTAGTGGAGCCGGTGGCTGAGCGGACACAACACTGGACGCGTGATCCTGTGGTCCCGGGTTAGATCTCGGGCGCCGGCGAGAAACAACGGGCAGAGTTTCTTTCACTCTGATGCCCCTGTTACCTAGCAGTAAATAGGTATCTGGGAGTTAGTCAGCTGTCACGGGCTGCTTCCTGGGGGGTGGAGGCCTGGTCGAGGACCGGGCCGCGGGGACACTAAAAGCCCCGAAATCATCTCAAGATAATCAAGAGGTCGATTATCATATATCTTTTCAATAGAGCACCACCAAAAAAAATCTAACTTTTGTTACTAAAATTTAAGTTACTGAATATTAAAGTTTGATTAGTTCATGTTTGGGTTCCATTCATGGGACAAGTTGTGGGGAAAATATAGTTCTCAAGTTAGATTTATTAGCGTGACTCTCCCTGTGGCATTGAGTCGCCCCACAGATGTGGCATTGAGTCGCCCCACAGATGTGGCATTGAGTCGCCCCACAGATGTGGCATTGAGTCGCCCCACAGATGTGGCATTGAGTCGCCCCACAGATGTGGCATTGAGTCGCCCCACAGATGTGGCATTGAGTCGCCCCACAGATGAAAATAGCCACATGGTTCGTCTCACACCTCCCGGAACCATTTATATATTTATATCTCTACTTAGCGTTATTATTCAAGGACTAACGCACGCCTGAGATGTTGTTTAAGACTAACGCACACCTGAGATGTTGCTTAAGACTAACGCACGCGTGAGATGTTGTTTAAGACTAACGCACGCCTGAGATGTTGCTTAAGACTAACGCACGCCTGAGATGTTGTTTAAGACTAACGCACGCCTGAGATGTTGCTTAAGACTAACGCACGCCTGAGATGTTGTTTAAGACTAACGCACGCCTGAGATGTTGTTTAAGACTAACGCACACCTGAGATGTTGCTTAAGACTAACGCACGCCTGAGATGTTGCTTAAGACTAACGCACGCCTGAGATGTTGCTTAAGACTAACGCACGCCTGAGATGTTGTTTAAGACTAACGCACGCCTGAGATGTTGCTTAAGACTAACGCACGCCTGAGATTGATTGATTGATGAAGATTAAGCCACCCAAAAGGTGGCACGGGCATGAATAGCCCGTAAGTGGTGAAACGCCTGAGAGTGGCACTGCTAACTATATACGCTTCCCCCCCCCCTCTCTCTCAACACCTCTCTCTCTCTCTCTCTCCCCCCCCAGGCGTATAGTGGCACTCACCAACGTGTCCGTGGGCACTTTGGCACTGTACAAATATGTATAAACAATGGCTTTGAATTTCAATGTTGTGATCCTACCTCGTGTGTGAGACAGGACTTCTCCCAGCATCTTGTGTACACACACACCTGTAACACTACCTCATAGAGTGGTGTACACACCTGTAACACTACCTCATAGAGTGGTGTACACACCTGTAACACTCCCTCATAGTTGTCTGGTCGACGGGTCGAAGTCAAAGAGTTGGTTCACTCCCGAAGTCTAAGAGTGGGTTCACGCCCGAAATCAAAGAATGGGTTCACGCTCGAAGTCAAAAAGTTGGTTCACGCCCGAAGTCAAAAAGTTGGTTCACGCCCGAAGTCAAAAAGTTGGTTCACGCCCGAAGTCAAAAAGTTGGTTCACGCCCGAAGTCAAAAAGTTGGTTCACGCCCGAAGTCAAAAAGTTGGTTCACGCCCGAAGTCAAAAAGTGGGTTCATGGCCGAAGTCGAAAAGTTAATTCAAACCCGAAGTCAAAGAGTTGGTTAACGCCCAAATGAAGTAACTACTGCCCCATGGAACAGAAAATCCGTTGCTGCGATCAGAATACCCTCCAACACTGATGGATTACTGGGACGGGAACGAGGCGCTTCTAGCGACGTTTATGTAGACTCCGTGAGGCGTTCCTCAGGCCGTGAGCTCTTTATGACCCACCAGGAGTCTTGTTGGCGCTCAGTTACCTCGCCACCCACCAGGAGTCTTGCTGGTGCTCAGTTACCTCACCACCCACCAGGAGTCTTGCTGGTGCTCAGTTACCTCGCCACCCACCAGGAGTCTCGCTGGTGCTCAGTTACCTCGCCACCCACCAGGAGTCTTGCTGGTGCTCAGTTACCTCACCACCCACCAGGAGTCTTGCTGGTGCTCAGTTACCTCGCCACCCACCAGGAGTCTCGCTGGTGCTCAGGTACCTCGCCACCCACCAGGAGTCTTGCTGGTGCTCAGTTACCTCGCCACCCACCAGGAGTCTCGCTGGTGCTCAGTTACCTCGCCACTCACCAGGGGTCTTGTTGGTGCTCAGTTACCTCGCCACCCACCAGGAGTCTTGTTGGTGCTCAGTTACCTCGCCACCCACCAGGAGTCTCGCTGGTGCTCAGTTACCTCGCCACCCACCAGGAGTCTTGTTGGTGCTCAGTTACCTCGCCACCCACCAGGAGTCTCGCTGGTGCTCAGTTACCTCGCCACCCACCAGGAGTCTTGCTGGTGCTCAGTTACCTCGCCACCCACCAGGAGTCTTGCTGGTGCTCAGTTACCTCGCCACCCACCAGGAGTCTTGCTGGTGCTCAGTTACCTCGCCACCCACCAGGAGTCTCGCTGGTGCTCAGTTACCTCGCCACCCACCAGGAGTCTCGCTGGTGCTCAGTTACCTCGCCACCCACCAGGAAGAGCTCAGGTGCTCAGTTACCTCGCCACCCACCAGGAAGAGCTCAGGTGCTCAGTTACCTCGCCACCCACCAGGAAGAGCTCAGGTGCTCAGTTACCTCGCCACCCACCAGGAAGAGCTCAGGTGCTCAGTTACCTCGCCACCCACCAGGAGTCTTGCTGGTGCTCAGTTACCTCGCCACCCACCAGGAGTCTCGCTGGTGCTCAGTTACCTCGCCACCCACCAGGAGTCTCGCTGGTGCTCAGTTACCTCGCCACCCACCAGGAAGAGCTCAGGTGCTCAGTTACCTCGCCACCCACCAGGAAGAGCTCAGGTGCTCAGTTACCTCGCCACCCACCAGGAAGAGCTCAGGTGCTCAGTTACCTCGCCACCCACCAGGAAGAGCTCAGGTGCTCAGTTACCTCGCCACCCACCAGGAAGAGCTCAGGTGCTCAGTTACCACGCCACCCATCAGGAAGAGCTCAAGTGCTCAGTTACCTCGCCACCCACCAGGAAGACCTCAGGTGCTCAGCTGACTCGCCACCCATCAGGAAGACCTCAGGTTCTCAGTTACCTCGCCACCCACCAGGAAGAGCTCAGGTGCTCAGTTACCTCGCCACCCACCAGGAAGAGCTCAGGTGCTCAGTTACCTCGCCACCCACCAGGAAGAGCTCAGGTGCTCAGTTACCTCGCCACCAGCCTGCCCTTGTCTTCCGTTTGACACAATTTCCATAATCTACGAAGAATCATTCAGGTTTCTAAAACTGAAACATCTGGAGATCTGTCACTTGAATTAAATACGAAAATGTTGGGATCTGTAGAACCAGAGAAACTGTCCAGTAAACGGAAAAAGGAGAGTCTCGTGGCCGGTACAGAGAGCTCAGTATCTCCTCCAGATTAATGGCTTCACCTGAATCACCTGAGCGCTGTTAAACAGTCGAGTAAATGCTTCGTTAAGGACACATAGAGCAGCTCCTCGGCACTCTGGGAGGAAAAACACGAGTTACAAGCCTTAAAATCCTTCTCATTCGTGCAATAGTCAGCCTTAAACGTGATTAATGGAGGTTTTTGAGGACACTTGCTCTCAGGTTGAGAGTGGGCACCTGACAGCGCCGAGGAGGTGAGCGCTGCCTCACGTGAGACCTGCCTCACGTGAGCCCTGCCTCCCGTGAGCCCTGCCTCCCGTGAGCCCTGCCTCCCGTGAGCCCTGCCTCACGTGAGCACTGCCTCACGTGAGCCCTGCCTCCCGTGAGCCCTGCCTCCCGTGAGCCCAGCCTCACGTGAGCCCTGCCTCACGTGAGCCCTGCCTCCCGTGAGCCCTGCCTCCCGTGAGCCCTGCCTCACGTGAGCCCTGCCTCACGTGAGCCCTGCCTCACGTGAGCGCTCCCCGTATAGTATAAATCATGCAAAATAATTGTGAGAGAAACTCATGGTGGAAGATTTTAATAAATAGTAACTTTCCCTTCTCTCTCTACCCATAACCCCCCCCTCCCCTCCCCCCTTCCTCCAACCCCTCCCCCTCCCCCCTACCACCCCCCCCTCCATCTCATCCCAACACCACCCCCCCCCCCAACCATCCCCCCAACCATCCCCCCAACCCCCCCTCTTGACCGCCGGTGCTCTGAGCACTCAGGTGGAGAGGAAAGGAAAGCCTTACTGCATGATACAATGTTGATAACCTGATATATCTCTATCTCTGCAACACGTTGATTGGTTGTCTCTGTAACTCTGTCACCAGTTGATTAACGGTTGAGAGGCGGGACCAGAGAGCCAAAGCTCAACCCCCGCAAGCACAACTAGGTGAGTACGTCTATTGTGTCTGTTTAACTCGTCCTTCAGTTGATCAGTCTATTGATAATGGTTTATCTAGCAGTCTATATAATCTTCAACAATCTATCGTATTCACATCTGCGTCTATTTACCAGTCTGTCAAGAAACCTCACATGTGTATTTATGATATTCTCTCCACACTTTCTCGAATTCTCTCATACATTTTAAATACACTCAACCCCCCCACCCCCACCCCACCCACCTTCACTACACTCTTGAACACACCCCCACCCCCACATCCCAACACCCCCACTCTCACCAGAATGTTCACACCCCCACCCCTACTCCCCCATACCCCCCCACTCTCACCAGAATGTTCACTCTCCCCCACCCCCTAAACTTGCCTGTCTATAACACTATTCCACACAAACTCAAATCCCTACATTCCGAGCTCTGCTTTCTCTCCACAGCCTGGAGACCATACCTAGTTAAACATAAGATAGAGTTAGAGAAAAAATTCAGAGGTATGCCACCAGACTAGTCCCAGAGCTGAGAGGTATGATTTACGAGGAAAGGCTACGGGAATTAAACCTCACGTCCCCTGGAAGGCAGAAAAGCTAGGGGGAGACATGATCACCAATTACAAAATATTCAGAGGAATTGACAGAGTGGATAAAGACAAACTATTTAGTATGGGTGGAACACGAACAATGGGACACAGGTGGAAAGTTAGTACTCAACTGAACCACAGAGACATTAGAAATGATTTTTTCAATGCCAGAGAGTATTTAACAAATGGAATGCATTAAGCAGTGATATGGTGGAGGCTGACTGTATACACAGTTTCAAATGTAAATATAATAGAGCCCAGTAGGCTCAGGAACCTGTACACCAGTTTATCGACTGGTTGAGAGGCGGGACCAAAGAACCAGAGCTCAATCCCCCCCGCTACCACAACTCTGTGAGCTCAACTAGGCGAGTACAATATTCTTACACTTTCCCTGCCGCCCCCCCCCCCCCATCCCCCTCTCTCTACGTGCTTCGCCAATAGGCTTCTGCGATGGACCAATCACGCTGCGGAGCTGGACACATCCACAATGATGTCATATCCGCAACAGGTGTGACGTCACGGGGCCATCTTTATCAAACGAAATCTCTCTATATATATATATATGATATTACTTGATATCATTGCCAGTATCTTCGCATCTATTGATGTCACTGCTCTATCATCAGTGTCATCATACGAACAGAATCACAAAGAACCATCGTCACGGTGATGTCACAACTACCACTCTTGTGACGTACGTCTTGGTCAACCCAGTAACGTCATAACTACCAGCTTGATGACGTCAGTAGCGACCATGATTCCCAATGGCCGGCCCCAGCAGCCTCCAGGAGAAAGGGGAAGCTCGCACTCCGTGAATTTTACCACCGCAGGAATGTTGATGGTCCACATGACTCAGCCCTGACTCACCGTATACGCAAAAGATAGATATATATCTATCTATATATCGATATAATATTATATATATATACATAATATTTTTTTAATTATATATCTTCCTATACGTGTAAGAAAATGGGTTGAGTATATGTGTGCGTGTGGGTTTTTTTACATACCTTTGTGTAATTTTGCGGATGTTGAAATCCAGCTCCCTTATAATGGAGCAGTTTTGTCATACTTAGTGTATTATACCTGTATACTGGAGATACACTTCCTCATGTCCTTCTGATTCTTGTGTGTGCGTGTGTATGTGTTTGTGGTGTGTGTAGCTTGCAAGGTATGGTAATCTGGGAGGTGGTAACCTTCCCTAAGGCTGGCAGAGGCAGGGCTCTATCTCTTGTATGTGTTTCCTGGTGGCTGACACACTTTCAACCTCACCCTGTCTCCTGTCACCCGTCACCCTCCTGCCTCCCTTCACTCTATCCGGACCCCTCGCAATGTCGCCACACTGTAAAAAATATGCATAATGCTCCTGAAGGATTTCTTATGTCGTAATTATGGCTTCTTCGACCAATGTCTTGGTATCCCACTCTCTGGAGACACTTGATGGGGTTCGAACGGGGGTCTGGAGACTGTGTAGAAGAGGCAAGGCAGAAGAGACTGAATATATGAACTGTAAAAGGAGATTTACAAGGAAATTCGAGATGAGTGAGATTTATTTAGGGATTAAATCCGACCGACAGCTAGGATTAGTAGGTCTACAATGGTAACCATATATATAGTTCAGGATTAATATATACTCAAATATATTCCTGATCAAAATTCTGGATTATATTACATTGTAAAGTATGCTTGACGGAGCTCAGGATATAAACGTTATACATATACGCTGATGAACAGGCTTTATACGCCTTTTTGTATATATATATATATATATATATATATATATATATATATATATATGTATATGTGAGAAAGCTGCATGAACGCGCAAGCCATATATCACTAAGAACTCTTTGACCCGGCCAGGATTCGAACCCATGCCGTCCAGGATCACCCCTAAACGTACACAGTACCGTGACCACCGCACCAATGATCGTCTATAAGGATTGGTCAGTCTTGGCGCTTATTAACTAAGACGGAGGTTAATTAGTTAATAAGCGCCAAGACTGACCAATCCTTATAGACGATCATTGGTGCGGTGGTCACGGTACTGTGTACGTTTAGGGGTGATCCTGGACGGCATGGGTTCGAATCCTGGCCGGGTCAAAGAGTTCTTAGTGATATATGTATATATATATATATATGTATATATATATATATGTATATATATATATATATGTATATATATATATATATATATATATGTATATATATATATATATATATATATATATATATATATATGTCGTACCTAGTAGCCAGAACGCACTTCTCAGCCTACTATGCAAGGCCCAATTTGCCTAATAAGCCAAGTTTTCCTGAATTAATATATTTTCTCTAATTTTTTTCTTATGGAATGATAAAGCTACCCATTTCATTATATTTGAGGTCATTTTTTTTATTGGAGGTAAAATTAACATAGATATATGACCGAACCTAACCAACCCTACCTAACCTAACCTAACCTATCTTTATACGTTAGGTTAGGTTAGGTAGCCGAAAAAGTTAGGTTAGGTTAGGTTAGGTAGTCGAAAAACAATTAATTCATGAAAACTTGGCTTATTAGGCAAATTGGGCCATGCATATTAGGCTGAGAAGTGCGTTCTGGCTACTAGGTACGACATATATATATATATATATATATAT
>NC_091157.1:12089339-12153887 GCF_040958095.1 Procambarus clarkii
GGCAGTTGCATGCTGTATCCACTACGCTATACTTCAAAGCCATAAGAGAGGTAGGAATTCTGGGGTATTTAACCAACCAGAAATTCCAATCCTCTC
Organism: Procambarus clarkii; assembly: GCF_040958095.1. NCBI lineage: Eukaryota > Metazoa > Arthropoda > Malacostraca > Decapoda > Cambaridae > Procambarus > Procambarus clarkii. Next base: position 12,089,436 of record NC_091157.1, read on the forward strand.
CCAGGCGATGAGATAGTGTGGGACCTCGGATGCTCTTTCATCGGTTCCTGTTATATGGGAAAACTCAGTGCCAAATGCTTAATGCACAGACTACCCTATTCCAGTAGCTGAAGTTTATAACTTTTTAGACACTCAACCCACCAGGAGACTCGAACACTGGCCAACAAGGTGGCAGTTGCATGCTGTATCCACTACGCTATACTTCAAAGCCATAAGAGAGGTAGGAATTCTGGGGTATTTAACCAACCAGAAATTCCAATCCTCTCCCAGGCGATGAGATAGTGTGGGACCTCGGATGCTCTTTCATCGGTTCCTGTTATATGGGAAAACTCAGTGCCAAATGCTTAATGCACAGACTACCCTATTCCAGTAGCTGAAGTTTATAACTTTTTAGACACTCAACCCACCAGGAGACTCGAACACTGGCCAACAAGGTGGCAGTTGCATGCTGTATCCACTACGCTATACTTCAAAGCCATAAGAGAGGTAGGAATTCTGGGGTATTTAACCAACCAGAAATTCCAATCCTCTCCCAGGCGATGAGATAGTGTGGGACCTCGGATGCTCTTTCATCGGTTCCTGTTATATGGGAAAACTCAGTGCCAAATGCTTAATGCACAGACTACCCTATTCCAGTAGCTGAAGTTTATAACTTTTTAGACACTCAACCCACCAGGAGACTCGAACACTGGCCAACAAGGTGGCAGTTGCATGCTGTATCCACTACGCTATACTTCAAAGCCATAAGAGAGGTAGGAATTCTGGGGTATTTAACCAACCAGAAATTCCAATCCTCTCCCAGGCGATGAGATAGTGTGGGACCTCGGATGCTCTTTCATCGGTTCCTGTTATATGGGAAAACTCAGTGCCAAATGCTTAATGCACAGACTACCCTATTCCAGTAGCTGAAGTTTATAACTTTTTAGACACTCAACCCACCAGGAGACTCGAACACTGGCCAACAAGGTGGCAGTTGCATGCTGTATCCACTACGCTATACTTCAAAGCCATAAGAGAGGTAGGAATTCTGGGGTATTTAACCAACCAGAAATTCCAATCCTCTCCCAGGCGATGAGATAGTGTGGGACCTCGGATGCTCTTTCATCGGTTCCTGTTATATGGGAAAACTCAGTGCCAAATGCTTAATGCACAGACTACCCTATTCCAGTAGCTGAAGTTTATAACTTTTTAGACACTCAACCCACCAGGAGACTCGAACACTGGCCAACAAGGTGGCAGTTGCATGCTGTATCCACTACGCTATACTTCAAAGCCATAAGAGAGGTAGGAATTCTGGGGTATTTAACCAACCAGAAATTCCAATCCTCTCCCAGGCGATGAGATAGTGTGGGACCTCGGATGCTCTTTCATCGGTTCCTGTTATATGGGAAAACTCAGTGCCAAATGCTTAATGCACAGACTACCCTATTCCAGTAGCTGAAGTTTATAACTTTTTAGACACTCAACCCACCAGGAGACTCGAACACTGGCCAACAAGGTGGCAGTTGCATGCTGTATCCACTACGCTATACTTCAAAGCCATAAGAGAGGTAGGAATTCTGGGGTATTTAACCAACCAGAAATTCCAATCCTCTCCCAGGCGATGAGATAGTGTGGGACCTCGGATGCTCTTTCATCGGTTCCTGTTATATGGGAAAACTCAGTGCCAAATGCTTAATGCACAGACTACCCTATTCCTACCATATAACAGGAACCGATGAAAGAGCATCCGAGGTCCCACACTATCTCATCGCCTGGGAGAGGATTGGAATTTCTGGTTGGTTAAATACCCCAGAATTCCTACCTCTCTTATGGCTTTGAAGTATAGCGTAGTGGATACAGCATGCAACTGCCACCTTGTTGGCCAGTGTTCGAGTCTCCTGGTGGGTTGAGTGTCTAAAAAGTTATAAACTTCAGCTACTGGAATAGGGTAGTCTGTGCATTAAGCATTTGGCACTGAGTTTTCCCATATAACAGGAACCGATGAAAGAGCATCCGAGGTCCCACACTATCTCATCGCCTGGGAGAGGATTGGAATTTCTGGTTGGTTAAATACCCCAGAATTCCTACCTCTCTTATGGCTTTGAAGTATAGCGTAGTGGATACAGCATGCAACTGCCACCTTGTTGGCCAGTGTTCGAGTCTCCTGGTGGGTTGAGTGTCTAAAAAGTTATAAACTTCAGCTACTGGAATAGGGTAGTCTGTGCATTAAGCATTTGGCACTGAGTTTTCCCATATAACAGGAACCGATGAAAGAGCATCCGAGGTCCCACACTATCTCATCGCCTGGGAGAGGATTGGAATTTCTGGTTGGTTAAATACCCCAGAATTCCTACCTCTCTTATGGCTTTGAAGTATAGCGTAGTGGATACAGCATGCAACTGCCACCTTGTTGGCCAGTGTTCGAGTCTCCTGGTGGGTTGAGTGTCTAAAAAGTTATAAACTTCAGCTACTGGAATAGGGTAGTCTGTGCATTAAGCATTTGGCACTGAGTTTTCCCATATAACAGGAACCGATGAAAGAGCATCCGAGGTCCCACACTATCTCATCGCCTGGGAGAGGATTGGAATTTCTGGTTGGTTAAATACCCCAGAATTCCTACCTCTCTTATGGCTTTGAAGTATAGCGTAGTGGATACAGCATGCAACTGCCACCTTGTTGGCCAGTGTTCGAGTCTCCTGGTGGGTTGAGTGTCTAAAAAGTTATAAACTTCAGCTACTGGAATAGGGTAGTCTGTGCATTAAGCATTTGGCACTGAGTTTTCCCATATAACAGGAACCGATGAAAGAGCATCCGAGGTCCCACACTATCTCATCGCCTGGGAGAGGATTGGAATTTCTGGTTGGTTAAATACCCCAGAATTCCTACCTCTCTTATGGCTTTGAAGTATAGCGTAGTGGATACAGCATGCAACTGCCACCTTGTTGGCCAGTGTTCGAGTCTCCTGGTGGGTTGAGTGTCTAAAAAGTTATAAACTTCAGCTACTGGAATAGGGTAGTCTGTGCATTAAGCATTTGGCACTGAGTTTTCCCATATAACAGGAACCGATGAAAGAGCATCCGAGGTCCCACACTATCTCATCGCCTGGGAGAGGATTGGAATTTCTGGTTGGTTAAATACCCCAGAATTCCTACCTCTCTTATGGCTTTGAAGTATAGCGTAGTGGATACAGCATGCAACTGCCACCTTGTTGGCCAGTGTTCGAGTCTCCTGGTGGGTTGAGTGTCTAAAAAGTTATAAACTTCAGCTACTGGAATAGGGTAGTCTGTGCATTAAGCATTTGGCACTGAGTTTTCCCATATAACAGGAACCGATGAAAGAGCATCCGAGGTCCCACACTATCTCATCGCCTGGGAGAGGATTGGAATTTCTGGTTGGTTAAATACCCCAGAATTCCTACCTCTCTTATGGCTTTGAAGTATAGCGTAGTGGATACAGCATGCAACTGCCACCTTGTTGGCCAGTGTTCGAGTCTCCTGGTGGGTTGAGTGTCTAAAAAGTTATAAACTTCAGCTACTGGAATAGGGTAGTCTGTGCATTAAGCATTTGGCACTGAGTTTTCCCATATAACAGGAACCGATGAAAGAGCATCCGAGGTCCCACACTATCTCATCGCCTGGGAGAGGATTGGAATTTCTGGTTGGTTAAATACCCCAGAATTCCTACCTCTCTTATGGCTTTGAAGTATAGCGTAGTGGATACAGCATGCAACTGCCACCTTGTTGGCCAGTGTTCGAGTCTCCTGGTGGGTTGAGTGTCTAAAAAGTTATAAACTTCAGCTACTGGAATAGGGTAGTCTGTGCATATATATATATATATATATATATATATATATATATATATATATGTCGTACCTAGTAGCCAGAACGCACTTCTCAGCCTACTATGCAAGGCCGGATTTGCCTAATAAGCCAAGTTTTCCTGAATTAATATATTTTCTCTAATTTTTTTCTTATGAAATGATAAAGCTACCCATTTCATTATGTATGAAGTCAATTTTCTTTATTGGAGTTAAAATTAACGTAGATATATGACCAAACCTAACCAACCCTACCTAACCTAACCTAACCTATCTTTATAGGTTAGGTTAGGTTAGGTAGCCGAAAAAGTTAGGTTAGGTAGGTTAGATAGTCGAAAAACAATTAATTCATTAAAACTTGGCTTATTAGGCAAATCGGGCCTTGCATAGTAGGCTGAGAAGTGCGTTCTTGCTATTAGGTACGACATATATATATATATGTATATATATATATATATATATATATATATATATATATATATATATATATATATATATGTATATATATATTAGTATATTTTGGTAGCAGTCTTTCCTGTAGACATATATTATTAAATATGACCGAAAAAGAAAGCGGAGTCTTGAGGTGGGTAGAATATAGTTGTGCATTAATGCACAACTATATTCTACCCACCTCAAGACTCCGCTCCAATATAGAAGCATCAAGAAATATGGACCAATAGGCTTTCTACAATCACTTCTATTCAATACCCATTGTTTCGTGTTCTGTCTTGTGTTGATGAATTTAATACCCTATTAAATACCACCTCACCCCATCCACCTCACTCAAATGTAGATATAAACAAAATCGGAGATGTGTAAGTTCTATTCAGTTGTGTATGTGTTAACTAAAGTCTTTGAAAATGTAATAAGTTTTACGAAACGCGCTCAAGTGTCGCGTCACACTAGAAATAAAAATGAATTTTGCAGAATTGATTTTTGAATTACCTCCAACATTGAAAAGAAATGTACGAAAGATTGAGAAAATTCGTGTTAGAATTATTAATCTTACTTTTTCGGTCATATTTAATAATATATATATATATATATATGCGTATATATATATATATATATATATATATATATATATATATATATATATATATATATATATATATATATATATATATATATATATATGCGTATATATATATATATATATATATATATATATATATATATATATATATATATATATATATATATATATATATATATATATATACGCATTTTTGTGAATCAATAGCCAGCGTCCCGCTGACAGCGTGTGTGCAGGTCTGATCAGCGAGGAACCCGTTACAGACCCTGCTCCTGGGCCCGGTAACTCCACTACGGGCTCACCATAGCCCGTGATACTTGCAACTCTTTGGTTCCGAGTTGGTGAATCTAAAACAACAACAACAGCAGCGAGGAACCAGAGGGGCCTTGGGAAGGGGGAAGGAGAAACCCAGAGCCGTAGTGACAGATTAAATTGTAATGGATTTTAGAGGATCTTTTGAAGGCTGATTTTTTCAGACGACGGAGTCTGAAAACGAACGTTGAAGTCTGATGGTGATGAATACGAAAAGGACCTGTTCGTCCTTCAAGACTACGTAAAGGACGAAAAATTGTTGTTTTAGATTTAGCTACTCAGAACGAAGTGTCCATGTAGCACGGGCTAGGGTGAGCCCGTGAAAGGACGAAGAGTAACGAGGAAGATGGAGGCTAACGAGATTAACCTAGTGGACGAGACCAACGGGAAGGATGGAGACTAAAGGATGGACTGAGATTAACGAGAACGACGGAGACTAACGAGAAGGAGTGCACAGAACGACAGCCGGAAACGAATACTGGCCACTTGAGAGTGAATAACGGGGCCACAGACAAGCCAGTGGAACAAGCAAGCACAGCGTTAACACTATGGGAGCCTGGTGTTAACACTATGGGAGCCTGGTGTTAACACTATGGGAGCCTGGTGTTAACACTATGGGAACCTGGTGTTAACACTATGGGAACCTGGTGTTAACACTATGGGAACCTGGTGTTAACACTATGGGAACCTGGTGTTAACACTATGGGAACCTGGTGTTAACACTATGGGAACCTGGTGTTAACACTATGGGAACCTGGTGTTAACACTATGGGAACCTGGTGTTAACACTATGGGAACCTGGTGTTAACACTATGGGAACCTGGTGTTAACACTATGGGAACCTGGTGTTAACATTATGGGAGCCTGGTGTTAACACTATGGGAGCCTGGTGTTAACACTATGGGATCCTGGTGTTAACACTATGGGAACCTGGTGTTAACACTATGGGAACCTGGTGTTAACACTATGAGAACCTGGTGTTAACACTATGGGAACCCGGTGTTAACACTATGGGATCCTGGTGTTAACACTATGGGAACCTGGTGTTAACACTATGGGAACCCGGTGTTAACACTATGGGAGCCTGGTGTTAACACTATGGGAGCCTGGTGTTAACACTATGGGAACCCGGTGTTTACACTATGGGATCCTGGTGTTAACACTATGGGAACCTGGTGTTAACACTATGGGAACCTGGTGTTAACACTATGGGAACCTGGTGTTAACACTATGGGAACCCGGTGTTAACACTTTGGGATCCTGGTGTTAACACAATGGGAACCTGGTGTTAACACTGTGGGAGCATAGTGTTAACACTATGGGAGCCTGGTGTTAACACTATGGGAGCCTGGTGTTAACACTATGGGAGCCTGGTGTTAACACTATGGGAACCTGGTGTTAACACTATGGGAACCTGGTGTTAACACTATGGGAACCTGGTGTTAACACTATGGGAACCTGGTGTTAACACTATGGGAACCTGGTGTTAACACTATGGGAACCTGGTGTTAACACTGTGGGAACCCGGTGTTAACACTGTGGGAGCATAGTGTTAACACTATGGGAGCCTGGTGTTAACACTATGGGAGCCTGGTGTTAACACTATGGGAGCCTGGTGTTAACACTATGGGATCCTGGTGTTAACACTATGGGAACCTGGTGTTAACACTATGGGAGCCTGGTGTTAACACTATGGGAGCCTGGTGTTAACACTATGGGAACCTGGTGTTAACACTATGGGAGCCTGGTGTTAACACTATGGGAACCTGGTGTTAACACTATGGGAGCCTGGTGTTAACACTATGGGATCCTGGTGTTAACACTATGGGATCCTGGTGTTAACACTATGGGATCCTGGTGTTAACACTATGGGATCCTGGTGTTAACACTATGGGAACCTGGTGTTAACACTAGGGGAGCCTGGTGTTAACACTATGGGATCCTGGTGTTAACACTATGGGATCCTGGTGTTAACACTATGGGATCCTGGTGTTAACACTATGGGATCCTGGTGTTAACACTATGGGAACCTGGTGTTAACACTAGGGGAGCCTGGTGTTAACACTATGGGATCCTGGTGTTAACACTATGGGAGCCTGGTGTTAACACTATGGGAGCCTGGTGTTAACACTATGGGACCCTGGTGTTAACACTATGGGAGCCTGGTGTTAACACTATGGGAGCCTGGTGTTAACACTATGGGACCCTGGTGTTAACACTAGGGGATCCTGGTGTTAACACTATGGGAGCCTGGTGTTAACACTATGGGACCCTGGTGTTAACACTAGGGGATCCTGGTGTTAACACTATGGGAGCCTGGTGTTAAGAGCGGTTGTCTAACACAGACACAACTCACTCTGCCTCCCGCCAGACATCAAGTTATCCCCCATTAAGGTTCTATTGTCCTTGAATGCGCCGAACCTTTGTCATAGTGGCAGCCTGGACCCGCCCTTCACTAAACGTCTCCTCCTCTCTTAATTACACAACACACGCCATAAAAAAGGGATAAGGTATCATTAGTGATTGATAAGAGTTCGATTAGACCTCAAGTGTAAAGCGATTGGGCACTGTCAGGGCTCATAGGTCGCCGTATTATGGAGGTCTTATATATTGACCAATACAATGCTAAACCGCAACTGTGGCCTTTCCCACACACAGTCGCACGCAAAACACTACTCTACGGCGCTCATATGTAGGGTCTACTTTCGTATAGTAATTAACGAAGCACGCATCCTTGTCTGGTAGGAAATCTCAAGCGAACATAACGATCATAAACACCAGAGCGTTAGTGGTTCAATTGTTGACTCATAGTACAGTGTACGTCGGCCTTAGTGCACGTGTGTGTTAGCCCTGTCATGCCGCCAGGTGGAGAATGTAGCACAAGGCCGATAATCATGTCCAGAACATAAACAAAACAGCTCTTCACGGCAGGGTGCATCTGGGGGAAGTAATGGATGACGTCATCGCGGGCTTAAACGGACCATTATTCACTGAGTATATTACTCACCTGAGGTTACCTATGGCGATATTAATCCTCGCATATGTCGCAAAAGTCACATATGAGGCGTCTGCCTCGTATCCACTCCCCCAGCCCGTTCTCTGGACTCTCAGCCCGTTCTCTGGACCCACAGCCCGTTCTCTGGACGCCACAGCCCGTTCTCTGGACCCACAGCCCGTTCTCTGGACCCACAGCCCGTTCTCTGGACGCCACAGCCCGTTCTCTGGACCCACAGCCCGTTCTCTGGACCCACAGACCGTTCTCTGGACCCACAGCCCGTTCTCTGGACCCACAGCCCGTTCTCTGGACCCACAGCCCGTTCCCTGGACCCACAGCCCGTTCTCTGGACTCCACAGCTCGTTCTCTGGACCCACAGCCCGTTCTCTGGACTAACAGCCCGTTCTCTGGACCCACAGCCCGTTCTCGGGACTCCACAGCTCGTTCCCTGGACCCACAGCCCGTTCTCTGGACTAACAGCCCGTTCTCTGAACCCACAGCCCGTTCTCTTGACTCCACAGCCCGTTCTCTGGACTCCACAGCTCGTTCTCTGGACCCACAGCCCGTTCTCTGGACTAACAGCCCGTTCTCTGGACCCACAGCCCGTTCTCTGGACTAACAGCCCGTTCTCTGGGCTAACAGCCCGTTCTCTGGACCCCACAGCCCGTTCTCTGGACCCCACAGACCGTTCTCTGGACCCACAGCCCGTTCTCTGGACCCACAGCCCGTTCTCTGGACCCACAGCCCGTTCTCTGGATCCACAGACCGTTCTTTGGACCCACAGCCCGTTCTCTAGACCCACAGACCGTTCTCTGGACCCACAGCCCGTTCTCTAGACCCACAGCCCGTTCTCTGGACACACAGCCCGTTCTCTGGACCCACAGCCCGTTCTCTGGACCCACAGCCCGTTCTCTGGACTCCACAGCCCGTTCTCTGGACCCACAGCCCGTTCTCTGGACCCACAGCCCGTTCTCTGGACCCACAGCCCGTTATCTGGACCCACAGCCCGTTATCTGGACCCACAGATCGTTCTCTGGACCCACAGCCCGTTCTCTGGACCCACAGACCGTTATCTGGACTCCACAGCCCGTTCTCTGGACCCACAGCCCGTTCTTTGGATCCACAGACCGTTCTCTGGACCCACAGAGCGTTCTCTGGACCCCACAGCCCGTTCTCTGGACTCACAGCCCGTTCTCTGGACTCACAGCCCGTTCTCTGGACCCACAGACCGTTCTCTGGACCCCACAGCCCGTTCTCTGGACCCACAGCCCGTTCTCTGGACTCCACAGCCCGTTCTCTGGACCCCACAGCCCGTTCTCTGGACCCACAGCCCGTTCTCTGGACCCACAGCCCGTTCTCTGGACCCACAGCCCGTTCTCTGGACCCACAGCCCGTTCTCTGGACTCTGGACTCTCGTCATATATCACTGACACCAAGAGTCCAAAGGAGGTTGAAATAGCCTAAGTTACTCTATAGTTGTGGCTCTTGTTCACGGGTGTTGTTGACATGTTCCTGTTTGTTGACATGTTCCTGTTTGTTGACATGTTCCCGTTTGTTGACATGTTCCCGTTTGTTGACATGTTCCCGTTTGTTGACATGTTCCCGTTTGTTGACATGTTCCCGTTTGTTGACATGTTCCCGTTTGTTGACATGTTCCCGTTTGTTGACATGTTCCCGTTTGTTGACATCTTCCTGTTTGTTGACATCTTCCTGTTTGTTGACATGTTCCCGTTTGTTGACATGTTCCCGTTTGTTGACATGTTCCCGTTTGTTGACATGTTCCCGTTTGTTGACATGTTCCCGTTTGTTGACATGTTCCCGTTTGTTGACATGTTCCCGTTTGTTGACATGTTCCCGTTTGTTGACATGTTCCCGTTTGTTGACATCTTCCTGTTTGTTGACATCTTCCTGTTTGTTGACATCTTCCAGTTTGTTGACATGTTCCTGTTTGTTGACATGTTCCTGTTTGTTGACATGTTCCTTGCTACACTTAACGTGCACGCAAGCTCACCTCTCTTACCCGCCTGTTTGTGCGTGCAGAATGAACTTCAGCTCTTGGGCTTCGAATTACAATAATCTTCAATTATTACTTTGAAATGAAGTATTAATAATAATTGAAGTCATAATCTTCAATTATTACTTTTAAATTTGAGTATGGAGTTTACTTCACTTCTTCCTCGTCCAGTTTATTTCACTTTCTTATTACCGTTACGCCGAGCGGACAGCACACTGGACTTGTGATCCTGTGATCCCGGGTTCAATCCCGGGCGCCGGCGAGAAACGATGGGCAGAGTTTCTTTCACCCTATTCCCCTGTTACCTAGCAGTAAAATAGGTACCTGGGTGTTAGTCAGCTGTCACGGGCTGCTTCCTGGGGGTGGAGGCCTGGTCGAGGACCGGGCCGCGGGGACACTAAAGGCCCGAAATCATCTGAAGATAACCTCAAGGGAGGATTTTCTAACATCATTCTGTGTCTCGAACGATCCTCTATGTCTTTCCTTTCTCTTGGTGTTCTGTGTAAATATTGTAACTTTTTTTACTCCCATGTTTAATTCCCGTAAGTATTGTGTGTCTCTGCTATGCCTCTCTTCTCCTTCTCTTATCCGGGTTCGTTATGTTTACCTCCTTAAACCTTTTTTTTACCGTACCGCGTCGCATGTACGAAATCTAACCTTTTAGATTTACGAAATCTAAGATTTTTGTACGAAATCGAGATTTTTGAACGAGATTTTTGAACGAAATCTAAGTTTTTTTTCCGTACTGCGTCGCATGTACGAAATATTACCTAGTTACAAGTCTCAGCTGTAACTTTTTAATTTCGCTTTTGTGCTTTTATAGTACGTAATTTTCACGCATTGACTCAGCTCTTTTGGGGCTAGTAAGTTGTTTAACAGTGTAGTGAATACTGTCATTGTGGTATGCTATCGTGCTATCCACATAGCCACCGGCGCCTTCACAGAACTGTGTTCTCCTGTGTGTGTGTGTGGGTGTGTATTCACCTAATTGTGCTTGCGAGGGTTGAGCTCTGGCTCTTTGGTCCCGCCTCTCAACTGTCAATCAACAGGTGTACAGGTTCCTGAGCCTATCGGGCTCTATCATATCTACACTTGAAACTGTGTATGGAGTCAGCCTACACCACATCACTTACTAATGCATTCCATTTGTCAACCACTCTGACACTAATAAAGTTCTTTCTAATATCTCTGCGGCTCATTTGGGCACTCAGTTTCCACCTGTGTCCCCTAGTGCGTGTGCCCCTTGTGTTAAATAGCCTGTCTTTATCTACCCTATCGATTCCCTTGAGAATCTTGAATGTGGTGATCATGTCCCCCCTAACTCTTCTGTCTTCCAACGAAGCGAGGTTTAATTCCCGTAGTCTCTCCTCGTAGCTCATACCTCTCAGCTCGGGTACTAGTCTGGCGGCAAACCTTTGAACCTTTTCCAGTTTAGTCTTATGCTTGACTAGATATGGACTCAATGCTGGAGCCGCATACTCCAGGATTGGTCTGACAAGTGTGGTATATAATGTTCTGAAAGATTCCTTACACAAGTTTCTAAAGGCCGTGTGTGTGTGTGTTTGTGTGTAAACCTCGAATGACCCAAGCATCGGTTGTTCAATAGGAGTCCAAATAATCCCTCAAGGATTCGAACCTACGCTGCAAGGGAATCAAACCAGTTACCAGGTCAGAACTATACAGCCGCCACCACCCCAACACACTCACCCCCACCCCCTACACAGCTACCACCACCCCTACCCACACACCGCCACCCCCTACACAGCTACCACCACCCCCTACCCACACACCGCCACCCCCTACACAGCTACCACCACCCCTACCCACACACCGCCACCCCCTACACAGCTACCACCACCCCTACCCACACACCGCCACCCCCTACACAGCTACCACCACCCCTACCCACACACCGCCACCCCCTACACAGCTACCACCACCCCTACCCACACACCGCCACCCCCTACACAGCTACCACCACCCCCTACCCACACACCGCCACCCCCTACACAGCTACCACCACCCCTACCCACACACCGCCACCCCCTACACAGCTACCACCACCCCCTACCCACACACCGCCACCCCCTACACAGCTACCACCACCCCTACCCACACACCGCCACCCCCTACACAGCTACCACCACCCCCTACCCACACACCGCCACCCCCTACACAGCTACCACCACCCCTACCCACACACCGCCACCCCTACACAGCCGCCACCACCCCTACACACTCACCCCCACCTCCTACACAGCTACCACCACCCCTACCCACACACCGTCACCCCCTACACAGCTACCACCACCCCTACCCACACACCGCCACCCCCTACACAGCTACCACCACCCCTACCCACACACCGCCACCCCCCTACACACTCACCCCCACCCCCTACACAGCTACCACCACCCCTACCCACACACCGCCACCCCCTACTCAGCTGCCACCATTCCCACCACACAAGGTCATACATGCTAAAGAGGTGTCGTAAATTACCAGGGGGATCAGATAGTTACCGCCGCCACCTTGTATCTCCTCGTTATTTATACCCAGCTTGTTCCGCTGACTCTCCACCTTAACACGTCAATTATCCCTACGTGGGACAGCTCCAAGCTCTTGGTGCACCCGTCCACACCCCATGTAAAGTAGGAAACTCGCGCTTCTGTTACGGGCTCACCATAGCCCGTGCTACATGGACATTTCGTTCTTAGCTAAATCTAAAACCACAACAATTGCGCTACTGGATTACGGGCTACTCATGGATAAGGATAAGCTTAACATAAGCCACCTAACCCTCAAAAGCCACCTCTTGTTGGCTTATAATAATAATAATAACAGTAATAATAATAATAATAAAAATAATAATACTTATTCAGGTAAAAGTGCACACATTCAGGATGAGTTACAAACAGAATATTGGATTTCTAGATTGAGCTAATATATACTGTGCCTAAAGCCACTAATACGCGCAGCGCTTCGGGCTTAATCTTAATCTTAATCTACTTGGGCTGGACGGTAGAGCGACGGTCTCGCTTCATGCAGGTCGGCGTTCAATCCCCAACCGTACAAGTGGTTGAGCACCATTCCTTCCCCCAGTCCCATCCCAAATCCTTATCCTCACCCCTTCCCAGTGCTATATAGTCGTGATGGCTTGGCGCTTCTCACCCCCCCCCCCCCCTCCCCTGATAGTTCCCCCTCCCTTCGGGCTTAATCTTCATCAATCAGTCACTCGCTACTGGCAATCTCAGACCATATTAAGAGTGTGTGCCGGGAGCTCTACATCAATGGGCAGGAAATGGGGTAAGGATCTATTAACATATCCACCAGGGCCGTGATGAGGGTTCGAACCTACGCACGGGGTGGTCCCAGATGCGCCTGCCTTCATTTGATATATCACGCTATTGTGATTTCTGTGTGTGTTTAGGATCTATATGGGTGGAGGTGATTAAGCCCGGCGGCTCTTGGGGTCAGATTCACGAAGTAGTTACGCCAGCACTTACGAACCTGTACATCTTTCCTCAATCTTTGACGGCTTTGATTACATTTATTAAACAGTTTACAAGCATGAAAACTTGCTAATCAACTGTTGTTATTGTTATAAACAGCCGCCTGGTGCTTCGGAGCTCATTAACTGTTTAATAATTGTAAACAAAGCCGCCAAAGATTGAGAAAAGATGGACAGGTTCGTAAGTACTTACGTAAGTGCTTTCATGAATCTGGCTCCAGAGCTCAACCTCCGCAAGCACAACTAGCTGAGTACACAGACACACAGACGTGTACTCACCTAATTGTGCTTGCGGGGGTTGAGCTCTGGCTCTTTGGTCCCGCCTCTCAACCGTCAATCAACTGGTGTACAGATTCCTGAGCCTATTGGGCTCTATCATATCTACATTTGAAACTGTGAATGGAGTCAGCCTCCACCACATCACTTCCTAATGCATTCCATTTGCTAACTACTCTGACACTGAAAAAGTTCTTTCTAACGTCTCTGTGGCTCATTTGGGTACTCAGCTTCCACCTGTGTCCCCTTGTTCGCGTCCCACCAGTGTTGAAAAGTTCATCCTTGTTTACCCGGTCGATTCCCCTGAGGATTTTGTAGGTTGTGATCATGTCCCCCCTTACTCTTCTGTCTTCCAGTGTCGTGAGGTGCATTTCCCGCAGCCTTTCCTCATAACTCATGCCTCATAGTTCTGGGACTAGTCTAGTAGCATACCTTTGGACTTTTTCCAGCTTCGTCTTGTGCTTGACAAGGTACGGGCTCCATGCTGGGGCCGCATACTCCAGGATTGGTCTTACATATGTGGTGTACAAGATTCTGAATGATTCCTTACACAGGTTCCTGAACGCCGTTCTGATGTTAGCCAGCCTCGCATATGCCGCAGACGTTATTCTCTTTATGTGGGCTTCAGGAGACAGGTTTGGTGTGATATCAACTCCTAGATCTTTCTCTCTGTCTGTTTCATTAAGTACTTCATCTCCTATTCTGTATCCTGTGCCTGGCCTCCTGTTTCCACTGCCTAGTTTCACACGTGTGTGTGTGTGTGTGTGTGTGTGTGTGTGTGTGTGTGTGTGTGTGTGTGTGTGTGTGTGTGTGTGTGTGTGTGTGTGTGTGTGTGTGTGTGTGTGTGTGTTTGTGTGTGTGAAATTAAAGTTTCCTCCTACCTCTTGTCCCGCTGCTGACTATTCACAATATTTCTGGACGTCGTAAACGCTGACGCTGACATGCTCGCTCTGTTGTAAACAAAGCTTGGGGAAAAACGTCGTAAATAACGTTCATAAGGACCAGTTTATTATCTGATCACACGGGGTCACAGGCGCCCCCTGGACACATTCCCTCCCATCCCTACTACCCGTCCAACTATCCACCCCCTCCACCCCCTCCCGTCCAACTATCCACCCCCTCCACCCCCTCCCGTCCAACTATCCACCCCCTCCACCCCCTCCCGTCCAACTATCCACCCCCTCCACCCCCTCCCGTCCAACTATCCACCCCTCCACCCCCTCCAGTCCAACTATCCACCCCTCCACCCCCTCCCGTCCAACTATCCACCCCTCCACCCCCTCCCGTCCAACTATCCACCCCCTCCACCCCCTCCAGTCCAACTATCCACCCCTCCACCCCCTCCAGTCCAACTATCCACCCCTCCACCCCCTCCCGTCCAACTATCCACCCCCTCCACCCCCTCCCGTCCAACTATCCACCCCCTCCACCCCCTCCCGTCCAACTATCCACCCCCTCCACCCCCTCCCGTCCAACTATCCACCCCCTCCCGTCCAACTATCCACCCCCTCCACCCCCTCCCGTCCAACTATCCACCCCCTCCACCCCTTCCCGTCCAACTATCCACCCCCTCCACCCCCTCCCGTCCAACTATCCACCCCCTCCACCCCCTCCCGTCCAACTATCCACCCCCTCCCGTCCAACTATCCACCCCCTCCACCCCCTCCCGTCCAACTATCCACCCCCTCCACCCCCTCCCGTCCAACTATCCACTGCTCCAATAGCACAACTACTGCTCCTCTAGCCTCCTCACCTCACAACCTCTCTCCTACCAACCTTTTATCCCTAATAAATGAACTGTGGGCCGTTTAGTGGCCCAAGTTAGTCATTCTTGATCCTTTGATTACCTGTTCTTGCTATGATTGTTCCCTTGGAGCCACGACTGGCTGAGTAAACACAAGGATCTCAACATACCCCATGCATGGGTAAGGGGGCGATGCCTCGTGTCTTCTGCTGGTTGCTCTCCCGCGATGCTTCCCTCATGTATTATCCTCGATCACAGATATATTCTCTAACTATAGATACCGATCCGGAGATTAAACATTCCTCTCATCCTCTTCCAACCCATCACTGTATTCTCCACCACCTCCTCTCTTTATCCCTGGTCCATCTCTTCAGTATCTTCGCCACTTCCTCTCCTCTAACTCTCTTCAATCTCTCCACCACCTCCTCTATACAACTCTCCGCCACTCTGCACTAACTCTCCACCACCACTCCACCACTCTCACTTGATCTCTACCGCGAATATAAAATTATTATAATTAAGAGCCTTCTTAGTGCCTCTGGGTCTGGGAGCTCATCGTGTAGTCTGCGGTCGCAGGCATCGTGCAGTCTGCGGCCGCAGGCATCGTGCAGTCTGCGGCCACAGGCATCGTGCAGTCTGCGGCCGTAGGCATCGTGCAGTCTGCGGCCGTAGGCATCGTGCAGTCTGCGGCCGCAGGCATCGTGTAGTCTGCGGCCGAAGGCATCGTGCAGTCTGCGGCCGCAGGCATCGTGCAGTCTGCGGCCGCAGGCATCGTGCAGTCTGCGGCCGCAGGCATCGTGCAGTCTGCGGCCGTAGGCATCGTGCAGTCTGCGGCCGCAGGCATCGTGCAGTCTGCGGCCGCAGGCATCGTGCAGTCTGCGGCCGTAGGCATCGTGCAGTCTGCGGCCGTAGGCATCGTGCAGTCTGCGGCCGTAGGCATCGTGCAGTCTGCGGCCGTAGGCATCGTGCAGTCTGCGGCCGCAGACATCGTGCAGTCTGCGGCCGCAGACATCGTGCAGTCTGTGGCCGCAGGCATCGTGCAGTCTGCGGCCGTAGGCATCGTGCAGTCTACGGCCGCAGTCATCGTGCAGTCTGCGGACGCAGGCATCGTGCAGTCTACGGACGCAGGCATCGTGCAGTCTACGGCCGCAGGCATCGTGCAGTCTACGGCCGCAGGCCCATTGAATCAACACACGAACAAAATATGTATTCAATTCAGGCCTCATTTAAGGGTTGGTTGCCTCTCTGGCATACGAGTGTTGGTAGAGGCGAGTGGTGGGTGAGGGAGATGAGTTATGGCCTGGGGTTCGAGTAGCAGAGACGAGTGATGAGTAAGGGCAGATGAGTTATGGCCGAGCACTCGGCTCAGGCAGGTACCCAGCATTAGCTACTCTTAACAGTAACCACCAAACTTAATATTGCCGTCTGTATGTATATGTTTAGGGTCTCGGTCTCTCGGTCTCTCGGTCTCTCTCTCGGTCGGTCTCTCTCTCTCTCTCTCTCTCTCTCTCTCTCTCTCTCTCTCTCTCTCTCTCTCTCTCTCTCTCTCTCTCTCTCTCTCTCTCTCTCTCTCTCTCTCTCTCTTCATAGCAATTGCATGCAATTGCTGGTGACTTTGGGAGAATGCGACACTTCAAAACCAAATTATAAAATATAGTAGTTTGTACTTGAAAATTTGTAAATATGTAAATAATAACTAACTTCGAGATGCAAAGCAGCTTACGGGTGGCATCCAAGGCGTAGGGTGGTGGGGAAGGGCAGGAGACAAAGCATAGGGGTGAAAGGGAAAGACAGTAACCAAAGCGTATTATACGCTGATGTACTAATTTCATTCATTATCCCCCCCCCCTGTGGCCACACTCAACTCCGCCTTGTGCGTGCAAGCAATTGTGTGTGAGCGTGCTTGTGTTCCGAGCTTGGGGGGGGGGAGAAGAGCGCTCTCTCTCTCTCTCTCTCTCTCTCTCTCTCAACAGTCTCCCCCAAAACATTCCATATGCAACCATCATATGGATATAGTACTTCAGTCAAGACTATTGTAGCCAGCTCGTGACCGTCGTATCGCATCTTCAATCTTAACTCTTACAGTAAATTCCCTTCCTGTCATGTAAATAATGCGGTCAAGCAAGCCCGTTCCTTCCATTGAGTCTTTTTGGGGGAGGGATGTTCTCGTAAGGGCGATCGTAAGTGCGATCGTAAGTGCGATCGTAAGTGATGGTTTCAAACGGTCGGGTAGAGAGACCATTGAGACTTACGTCGTTGAGGTAATATAATCCTCCGTTATCTCCTCTCTCTCTCTCTCTCTCTCTCTCTCTCTCTCTCTCTCTCTCTCTCTCTCTCTGGTATTAATCCACTTGCATTCCCAGTTCCAGATTAAAACAAAAATGTAGTTTTCAGGTTCTCAAATAATGGAATTATATCAAAATATCTTCAAGAGACAATGTCCCAAGACGGCGAAGGAGCTGTGTACTTTAGTACTCAGTATTCAGTACTTTAGATGTGCGTTTTTTTAATATATTACAGGAACTCTCATAAGGGCTGTTGTTTGATAGTCCTCTGCTGAATCAGGTATGAGCTGTGACCCTACCTATACAAAGAGAGGGAGGAAGGAAAGGAGGGAGAGAGAGAGAGAGAAAGAGACGGATAGGAGAAGAGGGAGAGGGAAGTAAGGTCAGCTTATATATATATTTTGAGAAAAGCTTCTGAATTTAACGTTTGTGAAAGTCTGTTATTTAAAAATCACCCGGCAACTTATGGCAATGGGAAGGCAAATCATCCCTGATTGTATGGTGGGAAAGCGGCCAGCCTGGGTACTCCTGGCCTGGGTACTCCTGGCCTGGGTACTCCTGGCCTGGGTACTCCTGGCCTGGGTACTCCTGGCCTGGGTACTCCTGGCCTGGGTACTCTCGGCCTGGGTACTCCTGGCCTGGGTACTCCTGGCCTGGGTACTCCTGGCCTGGGTACTCCCGGCCTGGGTACTCCTGGCCTGGGTACTCCTGGCCTGGGTACTCTCGGCCTGGGTACTCCTGGCCTGGGTACTCCTGGCCTGGGTACTCCTGGCCTGGGTACTCCCGGCCTGGGTACTCCCGGCCTGGGTACTCCTGGCCTGGGTACTCCTGGTCTGGGTACTCCCGGCCTGGGTACTCCTGGTCTGGGTACTCCCGGCCCGGGTACTCCCGGCCTGGGTACTCCTGGCCTGGGTACTCCTGGCCTGGGTACTCCTGGTCTGGGTACTCCCGGCCTGGGTACTCCTGGCCTGGGTACTCCCGGCCTGGGTACTCCCGGCCTGGGTACTCCTGGCCTGGGTACTCCTGGCCTGGGTACTCCTGGCCTGGGTACTCCCGGCCTGGGTACTCCCGGCCCGGGTACTCCCGGCCCGGGTACTCCCGGCCTGGGTACTCCTGGCCTGGGTACTCCTGGCCTGGGTACTCCTGGCCTGGGTACTCCTGGCCTGGGTACTCCCGGCCTGGGTACTCCTGGCCTGGGTACTCCTGGCCTGGGTACTCCTGGCCTGGGTACTCCTGGCCTGGGTACTCCTGGCCTGGGTACTCCTGGCCTGGGTACTCTCGGCCTGGGTACTCCTGGCCTGGGTACTCCTGGCCTGGGTACTCCTGGCCTGGGTACTCCCGGCCTGGGTACTCCCGGCCTGGGTACTCCTGGCCTGGGTACTCCTGGTCTGGATACTCCCGGCCTGGGTACTCCTGGTCTGGGTACTCCCGGCCCGGGTACTCCTGGCCCGGGTACTCCTGGCCTGGGTACTCCTGGCCTGGGTACTCCTGGCCTGGGTACTCCTGGCCTGGGTACTCCTGGTCTGGGTACTCCCGGCCTGGGTACTCCTGGCCTGGGTACTCCCGGCCTGGGTACTCCCGGCCTGGGTACTCCTGGCCTGGGTACTCCTGGCCTGGGTACTCCTGGCCTGGGTACTCCCGGCCTGGGTACTCCCGGCCCGGGTACTCCCGGCCCGGGTACTCCTGGCCTGGGTACTCCTGGCCTGGGTACTCCTGGCCTGGGTACTCCTGGCCTGGGTACTCCTGGCCTGGGTACTCCCGGCCTGGGTACTCCTGGCCTGGGTACTCCTGGCCTGGGTACTCCTGGCCTGGGTACTCCTGGCCTGGGTACTCCCGGCCTGGGTACTCCCGGCCTGGGTACTCCTGGCCTGGGTACTCCTGGCCTGGGTACTCCTGGCCTGGATACTCCTGGCCTGGGTACTCCCGGCCTGGGTACTCCCGGCCTGGGTACTCCTGGCCTGGGTACTCCTGGCCTGGGTACTCCTGGCCTGGGTACTCCTGGCCTGGGTACTCCTAGCCTGGGTACTCCTGGCCTGGGTACTCCTGGCCTGGGTACTCCTGGCCTGGGTACTCCTGGCCTGAGTACTCCCGGCCTGGGTACTCCTGGCCTGGGTACTCCTGGCCTGGGTACTCCCGGCCTGGGTACTCCTGGCCTGGGTACTCCTGGCCTGGGTACTCCTGGCCTGAGTACTCCTGGCCTGAGTACTCCTGGCCTGGGTACTCCTGGCCTGGGTACTCCTGGCCTGGGTACTCTTGGCAGACTCAACCAATGTAACAAGGTAATGAGTGCGGATAACCAGTGACTGAGGCAGCGTGTAAGATAACCAACAACAGCCTCTGAGATAACCAGAGACACTGTGAGGAGTTTAAAGCGGAGGCAGTGGCGTGAACATGCACTGAATTAGGATCTCATTTGCAATTTGCAACGTAACTTGACGGTGCTGCATGCTCATTACTCCCAGTGGTAATTACCTATTTGTAGATGGGAAAATGCTGGAGAAGGTAAAGCAAAAGGAGGAGCTGGAAGCTTAGGTCAACTCTCATTTAGCTTTGTGAATATCTTGATTAAGAGGAGTGTTGCGTTTCCTTGCGATGCTCAGCAAGCAACGCGGAGTGACTTACGCGCGATCCTCGTTAGTTGGATCACCTGCTCTAGGTACGACCTCTGTACTCGGATACTGCACAAAACAGTCAAGAAAGTCAGGGGCGCAGTCACGGTTATCACTCGGCCCCTCCCGCGGCCTCAGGTCGTCTGAACCTGTTGAGAGCGTGGTGGAGGGACGCCAATGGGGGGCAGGTGTGAGGCGGCTCCTTGTGGGCTGACCGCCACTTCTTGCGCCTTCTACTAAACCTAATTAATATGAATACATTTTTCTCTGCAGGTGTTGACTGTGCAAATGCAAGGCTGCGAGTGACTGCTGTTCTTGTGCCGCCGCCACGACTGTGTTAGCTGCTAGAGACTCCAGTCGGGGTCATCTACCTGCGTCAGCGCCGCCGCAGGAGAACCACCTGCGTCACTAGCGCCGGCCGCTGAGCTGGTCTAGTGTACCTGTAGCTGCCCAACTGCCGCCCCTCACCAGCAGTCTTCGGGGCGCGCGAGTGCCACGTGTCGAGGGCCCTGCGTCTGCCCCCTGACCCAAGTGCCACGTGTCGAGGGCCCTGCGTCTGCCCCCTGGCCCAAGTGCCAGGTGTCGAGGGCCCTGCGTCTGCCCCCTGACCCAAGTGCCAGGTGTCGAGGGCCCTGCGTCTGCCCCCTGGCCCAAGTGCCAGGTGTCGAGGGCCCTGCGTCTGCCCCCTGGCCCAAGTGCCAGGTGTCGAGGGCCCCTGCGTCTGCCCCCTGGCCCCAGTGCCCAAGCTGTTGTAACCGTGGCAGAAGAAGCGCTCTTCATGATTACTATGGACATCCCGCCGCCACCCGCCCCGCACCAAGTGGTACACGCGCAGACCATCATGCAGCAGCAGCCAAGCCCAGACGACTCCAAGAAAAAACGTAAGTATCGAGGCCGTGGCCAGCCACTTCACTGTTCACTCTCAGCACATTATTATCCCCGGCTTGTACTTGTACCAGTAATAGCCACGAGCTCTTCCTCGGACATTGTTTACAATAGGTTAATACGTTTCTGGAACGTAAGATATACAGCGTTCGTGTTACAGAGGCTGATAATACAAGCACAATATCCTTAATTCCTCACCTTAACACAGCTCAACATTCTCAACACACGGCACGGGAAGTGACCTCAATTTGCAATATTTTTTATATTTCTTAATGCTGGGACTGTCTTGAGAGTACAGTGGTGCAGTGTTTCTTGCTCTACCATTACCCTAATTCTTGTTATTCCTTCTCGAGTCACTTTCTCTCCTTCACTATGTGCTGTTTGTCACATGTTATAATTATTATGTGGAGCGGTGCGCGACACCTGTGTGTTACCAAGACTCTCCAGCAGGGACCTGATCCTTGCCTACACCCCCACCCTGACGAGGGTGTCGTTGCCGCCCCCTCACAGTGACGCCCCCCCCCCCCCCCGCACGCCCCTCACCAAGTGATGGTTCACCAGCACGTAAGGAGTGGTCGCCGCCGCAGTACGGCCCGCTGACCGTACCCGTACTCGTGCCCCTCAACACACACTCTCGGTAGATATACTTGACCAAGTCATTCATGAAGACAATTGAGGAGCATTATAAGTGAACTCTCAATGGACACAAATCCAGAATATTCGTGTAAACAGAAGCCAAATTCTCAGCAAAATGTACACTGTTAACGCCCTTGTAGTACGTGTGAGATATGTGTGTAGTCTTAAATGCCTCAGTGAGAGACTGGCACTCTCTTATTGAAGCCTTCAGTTAACCAGGTGTCTGGATACACCCACTTAAGTAGCATCATTTACACCTTCTTAAGAATTACACTTAGCAGTCCTCGACCGAACACCAGGGGCCAGATTCATGACGCAGTTACGCAAGCACTTACAAACCTGTCCCATCTTTTCTCAATCTTTGGCGGCTTTGTTTACAATTATTAAACAGTTAATGAGCTCCAAAGCACCAGGAGGCTGTTTATAACAATAACAACAGTTGATTGGGAAGTTTTCATGCTTGTAATCTGTTTAACAAATGTAACCAAAGCCGTCAAAGATTGAGGAAAGATGTACACGTACGTAAGTACTTGCGTAACTACGTGAATCTGGCCCCTGACAGCTAATGTAAGTGGCCTCGCCCAATAAAACTCGATTTTGTCATTATAACTCAACCTGGGATTGGACACGCTCCGCTATCGTATAATGCTCAGACACTTCATTCGATGCCGGCTAATTACGATAGCTACAGTTCCTAAAGTGAGGATAGCTAGAAAGCTAAGGAAAGAAGTGAGATTTAGGCGTTTTATTAGAAATCCTAAATCCCGATGAATATGTAAAACTGAACGTATTCCTTTTGGATTTCAACTTATTATTATTAACATCTTTATTGACAAAATTAATTACAATTTTGCCTAATCTGAGGATTTCGATTAAGTCTTATTAAAGTGAGAAAAATGCTAGTATTCACCGTCACGCAGGACAGAGGGTCATACACAAGACAATAGGTCTAAACTGCAGGCGGAAGCACACACATATATATCATGGTTACAATCAATGTTTTAATGTATGGATATGTGAAAACAACTTTCTAGTACATCCGTACGTATCCCTGCGTGTTTATCATGGTCGGTGAGGCAGTAGCCAGCGTGCAGGAAATCAAGACTCATGTCTACAGCGATCTCAGAATGTTTGGTAATATGTTTATTGTTTGTGATGTGTGTATATGTATGTATTAACACGATGTACTGAACGGGGTGAGAATAGCTTGAGCTACCTCATCCCTTTGTGTGTATTTTACCTCAATAAACTTATTTCAATTTCAATTTCAATGTCTACAGCGACACCTCTCTCGCAAGGCTATGCTTATGTGCTTGCTTACACGCCACCTCCTACCACAGTAAGAAGTCTTAAAGGGGTCTGAGAAGGTAACTGTGTAGTAGTTAACTCTACCGTCAGCCCCACGACTTTATACAATACAATACAATACAATACAATACAATTTTATTTAGGTAAGGTACATACATACAATAAATTTTTACAAGGAGTGGTTGACTTATAGGTAGAGCTAGTACATACAGTGCCTAAAGCCACTATTACGCAAAGCGTTTCGGGCATCTCCCTTATCCCAAGACGATGAGTCGGAGCCCAAGATGGTTTGAGTCTAGGGTGATGAGCTGAGACCTGTCAGCCTCTGGAGGGTTGTTAAGGCCGCCACAATAGCTTACTGACCAACCAACAGGTATATGTTTAGTCTATAATATAGTCCACAGATAAAGTTAGCTCCCAGTGTATATACTGGGACATATATGGTATACTTCTCTGTATATCCCACCGTGACTAAGAGGGGTGTCCAGGTGTAATTTAAGGACACCACTGTGTTGCTTATTTTGTGTGGCAGGATAACGTGAAGCCCCCCGTCTCCACCCGTCCTCCTGTGAAGCTCCCCGTCTCCACCCGTCCTCCTGTGAAGCTCCCCGTCTCCACCCGTCCTCCTGTGAAGCTCCCCGTCTCCACCTGTCCTCCTGTGAAGCTCCCCGTCTCTACCCGTCCTCCTGTGAAGCTCCCCGTCTCCACCCGTCCTCCTGTGAAGCTCCCCGTCTCCACCCGTCCTCCTGTGAAGCTCCCCCCGTCTCCACCCGTCCTCCTGTGAAGCCCTCCCCGTCTCCACCCGTCCTCCTGTGAAGCCCTCCCCGTCTCCACCCGTCCTCCTGTGAAGCCCCCGTCTCCACCCGTCCTCATGTGAAGACCCCCGCCTCCACCCGTCCTCCTGTGAAGCCCCCCCGTCTCCACCCGTCCTCCTGTGAAGCCCCCGTCTCCACCCGTCCTCCTGTGCAGCCCCCGTCTCCACCCGTTCTCATGTGAAGCCCCCCGCCTCCACCCGTCCTCTTGTGAAGCTCCCCGTCTCCACCCGTCCTCCTGTGAAGCCCCCCGTCTCCACCCGTCCTCCTGTGAAGCCTCCGTCTCCACCCGTCTTCCTGTGAAGCCCCCCCCGTCTCCACCCGTCCTCCTGTGAAGCCCCCCCGTCTCCACCCGTCCTCCTGTGAAGCCCCCCGTCTCCACCCGTCCTCCTGTGAAGCCCCCGTCTCCACCCGTCCTCCTGTGAAGCCCCCCGTCTCCACCCGTCCCCCTGTGAAGCCCCCGCCTCCACCCGTCTTCCTGTGAAGCCCCCGCCTCCACCCGTCCTCCTGTGAAGGCCCAGCCTCCACCCGTCCTCCTGTGAAGGCCCAGCCTCCACCCGTCCTCCTGTGATGCCCCCGTCTCCACCCGTCCTCCTGTGAAGCCCCCGTCTCCACCCGTCCTCCTGTGAAGCCCCCGTCTCCACCCGTCCTCATGTGAAGCCCCCCGCCTCCACCCGTCCTCCTGTGAAGCCCCCCCCCGTCTCCACCCGTCATCCTGTGAAGCCCCCCGTCTTCACCCGTCCTCCTGTGAAGCCCCCCGTCTCCACCCGTCCTCCTGTGAAGCCCCAGCCTCCACCCGTCCTCCTGTGAAGCCCCCCCCCCGTTTCCACCCGTCCTCCTGTGAAGCCCCCCGTCTCCACCCGTCTTCCTGTGACGCCCCAGCCTCCACCCGTCCTCCTGTGACCCCCACACATAAATATACTGGGGAAGGGCGTAAATACATTGTTCATAATTTGCAACATTAATAATGCCTGCAATAATTACAAGCAACGATTCGCCATGATTCCGCTATAAGTATACGTTGAAAAAACTACGAAACAAATTGTAAGATCTCGGTGTAGGTTCAAGTGAGTGAACACTGATACGGTTGAGGAGGATATCAAGTAAGAGCCATAAGTAAGAGTAAGAGTCAAGAGCCATAAGGACGCCAGTCATCATAAACTGTGATGTAAACACTAGGACACCGCGATCTGCGAAGCCAAGACTTGTAGTCTAAAAGCACCATACAAAGGTATATTGGCAGTCATCAAATAACTTGGGACTTTCTCTTCAGTAGAATCTTCCGAATTCTTCCTTTACCATGTGTCAAGAATTTCTCACGGCCATTCCTTCAAGGAGGAATTGTAATTGAAGTACGATGCATACCGTGTATGAGCCTTTTTAGATCAAAATCTATTCATTGAAGCTTGCTTAGACTGCCAAGAATGTGTAAGAAGCTTCACGCTTCCTTCTGTCTGCCGTTCTCTTCTGTCCGCCGAGTCTGGCTAGATAGCATCTATCCAGGAACCTGAGCGGGCTACTGGCGGCTAATTCTACCTTACAAACACACCGTAAAATCACTTGGTCAGATAAAAGTATTATGTTCCTTAGACACGTTCCTCCGACACATGACGCATCTCTCCATCTTTGGCGTTCTTTAATAAAATAATAAGAGTCGAAGAAAATTCGTTTGTAGCTCCAATGAGGAATTATTAAGTCCTCGTAAGGATTCCTCAGTGAGGAATCATTAACAATTATTGGAAGAAGAACTAGAGACACAACTACGTATTTACGACTTCATGAAGTGGTTCAGTCTAACAGCACAAAGGTTATGTGTTCTTTACAACGTGATTAAATGCTAAATTATAGTTGTCTGCTAACTTACTGCCTTAATAAACTCCTTACTGCCGGGCCTAGCATTAGACTAGATTCATCAGTGACTGCAGCTGTACAAGGCAGCACGAGGTGAAGGTATCCTCGCCGGGATTAATTACATCCAGCATTCACCACAATCCTTACAAACTAGCACGATAGGGAAGTGTTGACGGGTCACCTGCCAGGCGAGAGGTGTTGGGGGATTGTGCTTCAACACCACATTAATACCCGGCACTATGTAGAGTGATGTGATCCCCTGCATGTTAGAGGGAGGGTGGGCAGGAGGCTGAGTTATGCAGGGCTCCACTTTGGCTGTACCAGCTACATGTAACCAAACGTCTCATCCATCACTCTGCTGCCTCTCCCCACCCCTCCTCCCCCCCCCCCCCCTCTCTCGCTGTAACATACAACACCTCGTTTTAATTTTCTCACTGATGCTCACTTTCGCTGCGGCAACGTTTGTACCGTTCTCATCACCATCACAAGATATACAACATGCAGCAGAGAATTTTAACAATACAAATTATCTCATGTTAAACTTTAGGCTGAAGAAACTTTACATGCCGTTCTAATTCTGAAGAAAATGTCCAATAGTGGAGTAAAATACAATGTTGTTATGGTGCAGATAATGATGATGAGCATGACTCGATAACGATAATTTGATGGAAGTGGTGATGACAGCACACTCTACAATGCTCCCTTATCCTGACCACTCAGGCTCTCAGAGGCGGCAAAAACCTTAATGGGTCTACGGAAGTTCTCTGGCGTCGTCACTCTTGACTCGGGAAGTCTTTCCTTAAAACAAAATTAAGCGACAGCTCTGAATTCTTGAGTTTGTTTGTAATTGAATCACCGCTAATGTCCAGTCCGACGCACCGGCTCCTGGCTGCTGGCTTTTCCCATCAAGGTATTTATTAATTAATGATAAAATATGTATTTAAATAAAAGTATATCATTTATTTTTTTAATGCTGAGTTGCAGTCACTGGTTCGTTAACTCATACATGTTAATATTATTATCGGCTCCTCTCATCTGTCCAGAGACAGGTTAAACTGCCGGCAACCGCCCTAACCTGTCTAAGTGTTGGCGGGGTCCAGGGGCCAGATTCACGAAAGCACTTACGCAAACACTTACGAACCTGTACATCTTTTCTCAATCTTTGAGGGCTTTGTTTCCAATTATTAAACAGTTAATGAGCTCCGAAGCACCAGGAGGCTGTTTATAACAATAACAACAGTTGATTGGCAAGTTTTCATGCCTGTAAACTGTTTAATAAATGTAACTAAAGCCGTCAAAGATTGAGGAAAGATGTACACGTTCGTAAGTGTTTGCGCAAGTGCTTTCGTGAATCTGGCCCCAGGTATCTTCATCGCTTCTCCACCTCGTGATCCTAATGATAAATGCTGTCTGGATTTTCTTTAACCATAATTAATCGCCGCAGTTCTAATAGTTTTGCTTATTACTTAAAATAAAGGTTTATTCTCGTTTTGTTGTTTTGATGTAAATCGTAAGTGTTTTGAGCTGTGTAGATCTTTTGCTGTAAGATTTATATTGTTATGAATTGTAAATACCGAAACGCCCAGTCTTTATAGGGGCAGAAAGACTCCCTCTTATGTGCATAATAAGGCTTTCTTGGAGGGCAAAGAGGAATCGTTATTAAATGAATTTGAAGTCTTTCTCTTGAGGTTATCTTGAGGTTATCTTGAGATGATTTCGGGGCTTTAGTGTCCCCGCGGCCCGGTCCTCGACCAGGCCTCCACCCCCAGGAAGCAGCCCGTGACAGCTGACTAACACCCAGGTACCTATTTTACTGCTAGGTAACAGGGGCATAGGGTGAAAGAAACTCTGTCCATTGTTTCTCGCCGGCGCCTGGGATCGAACCCAGGACCACAGAATCACAGTTCTCGGTGTCAGGAAGCGTCCCCCCTAACGTGTATCTTTACTCCAGATATTTCCTCTAGGAGAGTGTAGACGCGAATGTGATTGGCAACAATAACAACATCATGGTCAGCACTTGCTCCACTTTTATTCATGATCAGCACTTGATGCACTTTTATTCTCTCTCTCTCTCTCTGTCATTTATCCACTCATTCATTCATCATCTTACTCCCTCGCACACTCATTCACTAAAACACACACACACACACACACACACACACACACACACACACACACACACACACACACACACACACACACACGCACACGCACACGCGCACACGCACACGCACACGCACACGCACACGCACACACACACACACACACACACACACACACCACAGAGAAGTGGAGACCACATCGCCTCACGCTAGACAAGCACACCAACAGAACAACGACAAAAACATGAAAAACTAACCACAGTAAACATTATCTTTCTTTTTCTTTTGAAAAATTAAAACCAAGAAATGCTTCTCAAGATCTCACAACTTATTACTGTGTACCCTGGAGACGCTCCGCCAACGTGGACGTTATTAAACACTGAAATGTAATTTGAAACAACGCGAAAGTTGATGACAAGAAACAGCATACAAAAATACAACTTGTTTTATATATTAGAAGAGAAAGACAAAGCCTAAACCTATAACTATTGAAGGCAGAATCAGAGGAGACATGTCTACAACTTACAACCCTGGAAACACAAACCGAAACTGTCTCTATTTTCCGGTTGTTACAACTTGTAATAAAGTTGTTACATCTTGGCTTAACGTGTTTATGACGTATTAGAACGTTATTACAACTTGCTATATTGGTTGTTATAACTGGTTAGGAGGTGTTAAATCTTGTTCGAACGTTCTACCAACGTCGTAGTTTCGGTGTGTGTTTGGAGGGAAGGTATTGAAGGATATATATATAACAAGTGAACGATAACAGTTGGCACCAAATGAGAGAGAACGAGAAGGCACAGGTGCAAATTGGAAACAAACGAACCCAGAAGACGTAAGATAGTTCTCCTTTAGATAGTCTAGATAATAAGATAGTCTCCTTTAGATAGATAGATTCTCTAAGATAGATAGTAAGATAGTTCTCCTTTACGCACGAATTGTAACCAAACGGAACGAGCAGAATAGCCAGACAGTATAAGAAATCTTAGTCCAGGGAATGAATGAATGCGAGATATAGAAAGCTGAGGGTAGCAGCAGAACGCTAGCTACTCTAGATACATAGATACTAGATAGATACTAAGCACCATTCCCCTCCCCCCCCCCCCCTACACACACCTAGTCACATTCACATTTCCAAGCCTCCACCACAAGGATGGAAAGTGGACGACTCCCATACTTTAAAACCTCCATTTCTTCCCCCACCGTCCCAAATCCTTATCCTGATCCCTACCCAGGGATATCTAGTCGTAATGGCTTGGCGCTCTCCCCCTGATAGTTCCATTCCATCCTCCCCTCCCACAGGCACCCCTCCCCCACCTCCCCCGCCCCAGGCCACGCCCACCTTCACCAGACAGGAGACCTTGTACATTTTCTGGGGATTTCAAAACATCGACAGATCAGCGCATATGACTGTGCAGGAATATTATACTGGACCCACTGTCACTATTATTATACTGGACCCTCCACCGCTTAAAACGGTGAGATCCGTTGCAGGGAAGGGATGGTGATAGTGAACTCACTCCTCAGGTGATCATGAAAACATCTTGAACTGGGAGGCAGTAAAACACAATATAATTTTCTCTCGTGATGGTGAGAATAATGACAGTCACCATTCTGTCACCTGCCGTGACGGTGAGACCAGCGGTGGAGGGACAGTGAGGTTCACCATGCCAGCACCTACCGTGACGGTGAGGCCAGCGGTGGAGGGACAGTGAGCTTCACCATGCAAGCACCTGCCGTGACGGTGAGACCAGCGGTGGAGGGATAGTGAGGTTCACCATGCCAGCACCTGCCGTGACGGTGAGGCCAGCGGTGGAGGGACAGTGAGGTTCACCATGCCAGCACCTGCCGTGACGGTGAGGCCAGCGGTGGAGGTACAGTGAGGTTCACCATGCCAGCACCTACCGTGACGGTGAGACCAGCGGTGGAGGTACAGTGAGGTTCACCATGCCAGCACCTACCGTGACGGTGAGATCAGCGGTGGAGGGACAGTGAGGTTCACCATGCCAGCACCTGCCGTGATGGTGAGGCTGGGGAAGGAACAACGGAGACATGACTGGTGTTGACACTGGCGGAGGTCCGCACTGGAGCGGAGAGACTCTGGAGGAAGAGGAGAATGATAATGGTGTTTAACCCGTGGGATCTGGTGTGGGAAACGTGCAGCTGATGGCCGCAGTCGCGTTTCTCTCCACCATGGGAAAAATGGCTTTTGTTTACACTCAAAATTCCTCCGTCGGAAAATAACAGGGTTAATAGGCTAGTCAGCAGATCATTCTCATTCTCTCTCTCTCTCTCTCTCTCTCTCTCTCTCTCTCTCTCTCTCTCTCTCTCTCTCTCTCTCTCTCTCTCTCTCTCTCTCTCTCTCTCTCTGTCTCTCTCTCTCTCTCTCTCTCTGTCTCTGTCTCTCTCTCTCTCTCTTTCTCTCTTTCTCTGGGACTGGATAAAGGCGATAGTGAACTATAGCCTAATGCAGTATATTTATCCAGCTCTCACCAAGAGCTACTCTCTACACTCCAGCCGCGACAGAGTGAGGCAAGCGAGCAATTTAGAGCTACATCAAACACCTGTCCGTGAGAAATCAAACCTCTGCATCAACTCACCGAAAAAGACCATTGTGGTCCCCGGCCAACTTTCCCTTATTACATGTCTCTCGTGGTTACATAAGGAATGTTGATGGTCGCAGTAGACACGGCTGGGAGATGTCTTGGCATAGCCCCCGTTACCTTCCTCCCACGACCCACTCACACACGAGAGGAATCTGAATCTTCAAGTAAGTTTGTTGAGATGTGAAATGCACCCCAAGAGGATGGGAGCGGCTTAGGCCGTTCTATACCCTCTCCCTGGAGCTTTAGTTTTGACTCATTGTTGTTGTTGTTATAGATTCAGCTACTCGGAAGCCAAAAGTTGCAAGTAGCACGGGCTATGGTGAGCCCTCGTAGTGGACTTACCTGGCACAGGAGCGGCGCTGTAACTTTGTTCGGTTCCTGACTTCCTCAGGGTTTTGTTGTGTGAGAGACACGGTGAGGAGGGGGGAGGGGAGGGGGTTGTTCAACTGCTGGCGAACAATGCTTATTTAAAGGTTCATCGCTTCAACACAGTGAAGGTAATTATGTCAACGGGAAAACACATTAAAAACAGTCATTGGGAAATATTATGACGTGGTGAGTTGTGATTCGTAAGTTGTGAGTCGTAAGTCACCGACAAGCGGGGTACGGTATTAGTCTGTTCTCCGTCGACTTCAAATCCTTTGTGACAAATTAATTGTTCTGCTTCAAATAGCTGTATCGTGATATTTTTGCCTAGTTTTTATTTCACAATTTTTGTTTCACTCATTGACCTCTGAAATATTTAATCTCGTTATGTAAGGATATAAAAATAAGGGACACTGCAGAAGGTATATTGGTCTATATGAGGTAGGTTTTTATATATATATATATATATATATATATATATATATATATATATATATATATATATATATATATATATATATATATATATATATATATATATATATATATATATATATATATGTATATGTGTGTGTGTGTGTGTGTAATCTACGTTTGACACATATCATTGATCCCACGTCCATTATATTACTCGGTATTCCATTCACCTGGACTCTAGGAGACTCGAACCGTGGACCCCACTTGTGTGAGGTCGAAGCTCTATCGTCTGGGCTATGAGTAGCCTTAATAAGGAAAGATTTCAGAAGCAACTACTGCTGCCAAACTGTAATTTTCGACTTTCCCCTGACTACTACTGATTTTATTTGATTACCCGGTAATTTGTTCCATAAATCAATAACCAGTAGATTCACGAAGAAGATACGCGAACACTGTTCAACCTGAACATCTTTTCTCAATCTTTGGCGGCTTTGTTTACAATTACTAAATAGTTCATAAGCCCCGAAGCCCCAGGAGGCTGTTTATAGCAATAACAACAGTTGATTAAGAAGTTTTCATGCTTGTAAACTGTTTAATAAATGTAACTAAAGCCGTCAAATGATTGAGGAAAGATGTACACGTTCGTAAGTATTTGCGTATCTGCTTCGTGAATCTGGCCCCTGGCTTCTAAACTAGTATTTACCCTGGTCTTTCCTGAAGCTAAATTTATCCATTTTACATCCATTGTTCCAGGTTCTGTACCGTGATGATATATTTAAAAATATATTTACAGCCCGTTTTTTTTTTTTTGGGGGGGGGGGTTATATATTAGGGGTACCACCTCTGCTGCAATTGTAGGGACCCACAGCCTCGAAGAAGAAAATAAAGGGTATACCCTTTCACAGGAACGGAAAATCCCTCGTTTCTCAAGATGGTTACATTAATGCTCAAGTTTCCCGTCACTCTTTATGCCTAGATTTCACATCAATATTCATAAAGACACATCTTCGCTACCAAACAAATGCCCAACCACTTGGGCTGGACGGTAGAGTGACGGTCTCGCTTCATGCAGGTCAACGTTCAATTCCCGACCCGTCCAAGTGGTTGGGCACCATTCCTCCCACCCCCCCCCCCCTTCCCATCCCAAATCCTTATTTTGACCCCTTCACAGTGCTATTTAATCGTAATGGCTTGACGTTTTCCCCTGATAATTCCCTTCCCTCTACCAAACAGAAAGCTTTCTGCTCTGTATTCTGACCTCGTCAGTCCAGAGATGAATCTATAGAAGCGTCAATAGTTGTCTGTTCGCAGTAGATAACTTCGATACAGATCGTGGGTGTTTTTTATGGTCCGTTACCCCATTTCTATACTCTCATGCAGTCCTACACATCGGTAATTTACCATTTTTAAATTCTCACTTACACCACCACCACCAACACCTTAGGAAACACTATTGCTTCGATGAGTCACAATAACGTGGCTAACGTATGTTGACCAGACTACACACAAGAAGGTGAAGGGACGACGACGTTTCGGTCCGTCCTGGACCACTCTCAAGTCGAGAATGGTCCAGGACGGACCGAAACGTCGTCGTCCCTTCACCTTCTACTATGTGGTCTGGTCAACTACTGCTTCCCCTCACAAGGCTCCTATCATGGACATCTCCCACACAGCTTCTGATCCAACACTGCCCGTTGCGTCACACACATGTCCACGCCTGAAACTACACCGTCACGGACACCAGCGCCTCAGCATCTACTCAGACACTGCACTTGACGCAATACAACTTTTGTTGTTCACTAATACTAATTGTGGAAATTTATTCCCGAATTTATACGCTCTTTAAGTACTTTTCACCTCGTGGCCGAGATCCTAACACTGACTTAAGAGCAATGTTTAGGGATTTGAAACTTTCTGTTATGGGTTCGAGTCAGGATTCGGTATTTCGCGAATCCAGAGTCGGGGGAATAATGGCTTTCATCACAGCATTCCGACTCGAGAGGCGATGCAAGAGGCCAGACAAAAACAGTCCCAGTGGTGCTATGAAACTAGAGCTACTCTCCCGTGAGACACAGCCTGAGGTGTAGAGCCGTTTTATTTGTTTTCCGAAGGGAGAATTGGCGGAGTAGGAGCCATCAGGGGGACGAATACAGTGTTGATCATCTGGGTTGTTTCGGACACGCCTATTCCGTTTCGTCCACAGCTTTAGGAGCTTTGTTGTGACCGGAAGGAGAGCGCGGCCTTTTGCTCACTTGAAGGGCTCAATGTTAACTTTTTGGAGTACACAGAGCTGATCTCTGATGATCTACAGGGGCTGAGTGCTCGCTACGGGGAGGATGCTGTTTAAGAAGTTTAAGAAGCTTGATGCTTCTTAAACACAGTTTAAGAAGCTTGTGTAACCTTCTCCTGCTAGGTAACTGACACGGGTGGAGGAGGGTGTAAGTGTGGAGGGTGTAGGTGTGGAGGGTGTAGGTGTGGACGTGGAGGGTGTGGACGTGGAGGGTGTGGACGTGGAGGGTGTGGACGTGGAGGGTGTGGACGTGGAGGGTGTAGACGAGGAGGGTGTGGACGAGGAGGGTGTGGACGTGGAGGGTGTGGACGTGGAGGGTGTGGACGTGGAGGGTGTGGACGTGTAGGGTGTGGACGTGGAGGGTGTCGACGTGGAGGGTGTGGACGTGTAGGGTGTCGACGTGGAGGGTGTGGACGTGGAGGGTGTAGACGAGGAGGGTGTGGACGAGGAGGGTGTGGACGTGGAGGGTGTGGACGTGTAGGGTGTGGACGTGGAGGGTGTGGACGTGTAGGGTGTGGACGTGTAGGGTGTGGACGTGGAGGGTGTCGACGTGGAGGGTGTGGACGTGGAGGGTGTGGACGTGGAGGGTGTGGACGAGGAGGGTGTGGACGTGGAGGGTGTGGACGTGGAGGGTGTGGACGTGGAGGGTGTGGACGTGGAGGGTGTGGACGTAGAGGGTGTGGACGTGGAGGGTGTAGACGAGGAGGGTGTGGACGTGTAGGGTGTGGACGTGGAGGGTGTCGACGTGGAGGGTGTGGACGTGGAGGGTGTGGACGTGGAGGGTGTGGACGAGGAGGGTGTGGACGTGGAGGGTGTGGACGTGGAGGGTGTCGACGTGGAGGGTGTGGACGTGGAGGGTGTGGACGTGGAGGGTGTGGACGAGGAGGGTGTGGACGTGGAGGGTGTGGACGTGGAGGGTGTGGACGTGGAGGGTGTGGACGTGGAGGGTGTGGACGTGTAGGGTGTAGACGAGGAGGGTGTGGACGTGTAGCGTGTGGACGTGGAGGGTGTGGACGTGTAGGGTGTAGACGAGGAGGGTGTGGACGTGGAGGGTGTGGACGTGGAGGGTGTGGACGAGGAGGGTGTGGACGAGGAGGGTGTGGACGTGGAGGGTGTGGACGTGGAGGGTGTGGACGAGGAGGGTGTGGACGTGGAGGGTGTGGACGTGTAGGGTGTGGACGAGGAGGGTGTGGACACGGAGGGTGTGGACGTGTAGGGTGTAGACGAGGAGGGTGTGGACGTGGAGGGTGTGGACGTGGAGGGTGTGGACGTGGAGGGTGTGGACGTGTAGGGTGTGGACGTGTAGGGTGTGGACGAGGAGGGTGTGGACGTGGAGGGTGTGGACGTGGAGGGTGTAGACGAGGAGGGTGTGGACGTGGAGGGTGTGGACGTGGAGGGTGTGGACGTGGAGGGTGTGGACGTGTAGGGTGTAGACGAGGAGGGTGTGGACGTGGAGGGTGTGGACGTGTAGGGTGTGGACGTGTAGGGTGTGGACGAGGAGGGTGTGGACGTGGAGGGTGTGGACGTGGAGGGTGTGGACGTGGAGGGTGTAGACGAGGAGGGTGTGGACGTGGAGGGTGTGGACGTGGAGGGTGTGGACGTGTAGGGTGTAGACGAGGAGGGTGTAGATGAGGAGGGTGTGGACGAGGAGGGTGTGGACGTGGAGGGTGTGGACGTGTAGGGTGTGGACGAGGAGGGTGTGGACGTGGAGGGTGTGGACGTGGAGGGTGTGGACGTGTAGGGTGTAGACGAGGAGGGTGTGGACGTGGAGGGTGTGGACGTGGAGGGTGTGGACGTGGAGGGTGTAGACGTGGAGGGTGTGGACGTGGAGGGTGTGGACGTGGAGGGTGTGGACGTGGAGGGTGTGGACGTGGAGGGTGTGGACGTGTAGGGTGTAGACGAGGAGGGTGTGGACGTGGAGGGTGTGGACGTGGAGGGTGTGGACGTGGAGGGTGTAGACGTGGAGGGTGTGGACGTGGAGGGTGTAGACGAGGAGGGTGTGGACGTGGAGGGTGTGGACGTGGAGGGTGTAGACGAGGAGGGTGTGGACGTGGAGGGTGTGGACGTGTAGGGTGTGGACGAGGAGGGTGTGGACGTGGAGGGTGTGGACGTTGAGGGTGTGGACGTGTAGGGTGTGGACGAGGAGGGTGTGGACGTGGAGGGTGTGGACGTGGAGGGTGTGGACGTGGAGGGTGTGGACGTGGAGGGTGTGGACGTGGAGGGTGTGGACGTGGAGGGTGTGGACGTGGAGGGTGTAGACGAGGAGGGTGTGGACGTGGAGGGTGTGGACGTGGAGGGTGTAGACGAGGAGGGAGTGACAATAATCTTGACAAACAAAGAAGTATCCACGAAGTGGCTGTTACAATTTACCTCCAATAAATGCAGTGATGCCAATGGGTGCTTGGGAGAGAAGCAAGACACAGGGTACCAGATAGGGGGGGAGAGGTCTCAGAGGAATAGTCCATGTAAGCACTTCAATAGTGCTCTTACAGAACTCTATGTGCCACGTATGTCAGACCAGTTACGAAAAAATGAAGCATCGGTGTGGAGTCAAATAGTTTGTTAAATTACAAATACAGAGTTTTATTCTTGTAGCAAATGTTGCTCCTTGAACCTTAGTCAAGGAGCAACATTTGCTACATTTGATATTCCACCCCCCCCCACACACACACACGTACACGCTCAAAGGAAGCAGCCCGTGGCAGCTGTCTAACTCCCAGGTACCTATTTACTGCTAGGTGAACAGGGGCATCAAGATGAAAGAAACTCTGCCCCACCTGTTTCTGCCTCTGCCGGGGATTGATCCCCGGAGCGTAGGACTACGAATCCCGAGCGCTGTCCATTCAGCAGTCAGGCCCCTGTTTGTGTGTGTGTGTGTGTGTGTGTGTGCGTGCGTGCGTGCGTGCGTGCGTGTGTGTGTGTGTGTGTGTGTGTGTGTGTGTGTGTGTGACAATGACCTGCATGGGCCATATGAATGTGGGATCAGAAGCATCACGACAAGAAAATGTGTTGAGGCCACCAGCCGTTCCCACAGCCTCATTACTTTTAGATACCGCTACGTCCACTCACTCTCCAGTCCACCTCCCAATTCATTCATTCATTCTCTCTCTCTCTCTCTCTCTCTCTCTCTCTCTCTCTCTCTCTCTCTCTCTCTCTCTCTCTCTCTCTCTCTCTCTCTCCTTCGTTCTTACTAATTTTCTCATTTGTTGTTTCTTTCTCATTCTCCTGCAGTTATTTTGTAACTTACAGAACTAAAAAGTCAGCAATACCCATCACAATCAACCTTCGAGAGTTACAGTTCTATTAGTCCCTGTGTTTCTTCCCTCTGTAACCCTGTCTTACCGTCTGCCTAACGTCTCCCTTCCCCCTCCCTCAATCCTCGAAACCAGTGGACCGGACCCAGGTGTCGTCCCCCCCATCCCCACCTGCCTTCCGACCCCCCCCCCCCCCCCCCCCCCACACTCCCTCTCCAAGTCCCCCCTCCCAGGAACTCTCCCCCGCTTCCTCTCACCATCCGCTAACGAGTCCCGTTTTCTCTCATTGTGTCTCGGGATAACTACTCTAGACACTACTGCCATCCGTCGTAATACTCACACTTGTATTTTTCCTCTTCACGCGTCCCGTAAACCGCTAGAACAGTGGGCTCGCAGTACACGAGTAATATATTGGGTATCAGAGAACAAAACGGCGAGGAACTAGCGCATCCCAGTAAAATGAGACAAATATATCCGCTGAAAATGATAGAGATGGACGTCGTTTCCTTTCTGACCTGACGAACTTCCTCAATTTAATATAATTGCTTCCTCGGTGGACCGCTGCAGGAAGGCCAGTGTTCCTAGTATGGGTCTTGCAGCGTGCCCTACCTGCCTGTGTGCTTGCCTGCCTTCCTGCCCATTGATTATTAAGAGCAATTGTTAGAAACTTTTTATTTTTACCCTTCAAAAGAGTTAGTTTTCATTATAATGGTAGCTTTAAAGAGCCCAGTGAGCTCGCCCACGAGCCTTCTAGGTCTAAGTTCCTCCCTTTTTAGTCCAACACAAAGTAGTAAAGTGAAGTAAAATGGTAGTACATTTAAAAATCGTGGATCGAGTTGGGTGAAATTCCGTCCCTACGGGATTTAGACCGTCGTCATCAGAAAGGGTAAAAGTGGGCCACACTCGCCAAGGACGTCATGGAAACTTAACTTTGTCTCCATACTGTTAGTGTCACCGACCCGCGTGTCAGTCGCTGGTGTCATGCCACCAAGACACCGACATAGGGACCCGCTTGTCATACGACGGTCATGCAAAGTTTTTGTGATAAGTTCGTATCTGTCAACAGTCATGCCTGTGTCATAGAGCTGCCATGTCAGCAGCCATGCTTCTCTGTCTCTTTGTAACTTAAGCTGTACAGCAGTGCTGACAGCGTACATATTAATCTCGCCCCCCCCCCCCAAAAAAAAGAATGTCAAAATTCATTACACACAGAAAGCACAATAGAATGATGCATCAAATGAACAAATCCATAAGGGCCGTGACGAGAATTCGAACCCACGTCGAGAGGATCGTAGCTCAGTCAATTAAGACAGCGTCTGGGATCCTCTCGGACATAGTTTCGAACCCTCGTCACAGCCCTTGTGGATTGAAATTGAAATTGAAATAAGTTTATTGAGGTAAAATACACACAAAGGGATGAGGTAGCTCAAGCTATTCTCACCCCATTCAGTACAACGTGTTAATATACACATAGACACACATCACAAATAAACATATTACCAAACATTCTGAGAGGTAAACATATACATTTCCTCCTTCACAAGTAGTATGGTATCAGACGTACACACAAATACTTTTATGATTTGTAATACTTGTGATCAATACTTGTGGATTTGTTCATGTCAAAATTCCAGTTCTTATCCTGGTAAGTCTGACGTGCAGGTAGGACTCTTGAGAGCCACGTCTGTGAAGGCATAATTACCCAACACCCACGCGCTAACTACGACCAAAGTGACCACCTGTTGTCGACATAAATATTCATCGGAGCCGTAAAACAAGGAAACCAGTTATTACACTCTGACTCACGTCAGTGAAACATCACTGCTGCTTTAGGAATTATCTGAAGGAGTCTTTTATTAGAGAGCGTGAAGGGTGCTAGCGAGGGAAGTGTAGGCCAGAGAGAGAACAACAGTGAGATGGTACTGAGCCAGGAGCCTAATTCACGAAGCAGTTACGCGAGTACTTACGAACGTGTACATCTTTCCTCAATCTATGACGGCTTTGGTGACATTTATTAAACAGTTTACAAGCATGAAAACTTGCCAATCAACTGTTGTTATTGTTATAAACAGCCTCCTGGTGCTTCGGAGCTCATTAACTGTTTAATAATTGTAAAGAAAGCCGGCAAAAATTGAAAAAAGATGGACAGGTTCGTAAGTGCTTGCGTAACTGCTTCGTGAATCTGGCCCCCCTGTGCCTCAATCAACCGTTTTCTTTGCAATATCCTAATTGACTTTATTTCTGCTAGTATCTGAAAACGTAAAACAATTGGGTTAAATGGGTTGCTCTTCGTCATAACAAAGTTAGATGGAAGCAATAGCGATGCAAAAGTGGGTTTCGTGGTTAGATCAGAGTTCTAGCCTATGTCGTGTTGGCGGCATACTTTAAACCACGGAGTTAAGACGCATATTATCCTAATTGTTGGTTAATGAGTCGTTTACAAAGCCCAGGTCATTATACAACCCGTTTTCGGACTTTCTTTAAGTCCCATTATAGTGGGTCCGGACGAGGCCAACACTCTCCTCATCTCGGTCGAATATTTACAAAATTTTCCATGTCAAAATTTTTAACAATTCATGAAATGAATGAGTTACAATCCTCACAAATGTGGTGAGCATTCACGGTGACGCTCACTATTCACGCTCAGGTCAAAATACTGTGATACAGTGACGATGATGAACAACAGGTGGGTGTCATTAGTCATACTCATCAGCAAAGGCATGAGAAATTTGTTATATATATATATAATTAGCATATTTGCGTACACGTTGAGCTTCGAGAGCACGACTGAGGGGTGGGGGGGGGGGAAGCGTGTCACGCTGTTGATGGGAGAGGCAGTGAAGCGCGATGCTCTGTCAGTGAGGTCGAGGAGATATTATAATCGGTTATAATATCTATAATATAATATAATATCTTGTGTTATAATCGGGCTGTATGTACGCGGCCACAGGTGTGGGGGGTCCATACGTCTTGTCTCGTCTCATCCTCTCCCTCATCAGCGATACCACAGATAACACCAAAAGGCGCGGAGCATCAGTTCACCTACGACTGTTGTTTTAGATTCTGCTACTGGGAACAAAAAAGTTTGCAAGTAGCACGGGCTATGGTGAGCCCCGTAGTGGACTTACCTGGTACAGGAGCGGGGGCTGTAACTGCCACTCACAGCCTCCGTTTCTCCCTAATACCCCCCATCTTCTCTACTCTCTTCAGCTCTCCCTCTCTCTTCTCAGTCTAGTACACTCTTTCTCAACTACCTCAATCTTTACCTTAACTTCCATCCCCACCACTACCTCCCTCTCGTCTCCAACACTCCCCCCTCCAACACTCCCCCTCCAACACTCCCCCTCCAACACTCCCCCTCCAACACTCCCTCTCCACCCTTCCACCATCACTCTTCTCTCTGGTATCAAACTTCTTTTTTAGAATAAATTGCCCAAAAATGTATAAAACTGTGATTACTCGATGATGCAAAAGTAAGTTGAGCCGGGCTGATAAGCAATTAATTTTCAAATGAGCTCTTCTATAGGACCACTAAGGAGATGTGCTCTTCTATAGGACCATTAACAAGCTGTGCTCTCCTATAGGACCACAAACGAGCTGTGTTCCTGGGTTGGACCATAATTGAGCAATGTTCTTCAATAGGACCGCATATGTGCTCTGCAACTTATATAGGACCAATTTGTTGAGTCCTATATAATATGAACACTGGAAACTGGGTGAGACGAGGACCGTTAGCACACTCCCGGCTGGCGGCAGATGACGGGAATTTCTCCTTGTTAAGCCGAAGGCTTTTGGGCGTCTGTGTAACACTCTCTCTCTCTCTCTCTCTCTCTCTCTCTCTCTCTCTCTCTCTCTCTCTCTCTCTCTCTCTCTCTCTCTCTCTCTGTTTTTTTATTAACATTTGCATTTGGAATCGTCTTGTTTTTGTTCTGTGCTGGTTAAGGCGTTTTCTCCTGTTTTTCGCTTATTTCAGTACTTTCTCTTCTTAGGCCACCACCACCACCACCTATTGCTCCCCCCCCCCTCCCCCGCCACCTGTTCCTGCTCCTTTCCTCAGTCCTATTACATCAGAATTGCCTCTCCCCTCCCTCCCCCTTCCCTCCGTCACACAACTCACCCTCCTCCACCACTTCCTCCTACTTTCGAGTTTTTTTTCTTTCCCACTTGTCCTGCCTTATCCCTGCGTTCCTTCTTTCTTCTATTCCACCCCCCCCCCCACCCATTTCCTCCTTTTCCACCCCACCCACTTCCTCCTTTTCCACCCACCCACTTCCTCCTCCTTCACATCCTCCTGCAAGCTACTCTTCTCACCTATTGCTACAGTTGGGCCTCCAGCAAGTAGTATGGTGGACCTTGCTATGTTGTTGTTCTTATAGATTCAGCCACTCGGAACAAGTTCCAAGTAGCACGGGGTATGGTGAACCCGTAGTGGACTTACCTGATACAGGAGCGGCGCTGTTGGACCTTGGTAACGAGCTTGCTGAGGTATAACACCTC
Organism: Procambarus clarkii; assembly: GCF_040958095.1. Lineage (NCBI taxonomy): Eukaryota > Metazoa > Arthropoda > Malacostraca > Decapoda > Cambaridae > Procambarus > Procambarus clarkii. The sequence goes on from NC_091157.1 coordinate 12,131,047, forward strand.
TTGTGCATGTACTACACCTTTACGGGCTATTCATGCCCGTGCCACCTCTTGGGTGGCTTGATCTTTATCAATCAATCAATCACTACACCCGCTTGTTGCCTTCATTCTACTCAGCCGCCCCCCCCCCCCACACACATTCTTTTCTCACGTGCCATACAAGCGGGAATCGAGCCCTCTCACGCGGTGGTTCTTGACTACCTCGTACAACGAGGGGCAGTTATTTTAGGGAAGAATTACTCAGCATGCACTCGATCAGCTTAATACAGAGGCATTTGTTGTTGCTTGTGAGAGTTAGTTTATTAAGTCTGGTAATCACACAGGATTGATTACCTTGATTGTAATCAAGGTAATCAAGGTTGATTACCACAGAGCGTCTGTCCACCGCTCTGACACGGACAGGATGAAAGATTTGCGTTGCTGGAAGTCGCGAACTGAAGAACTAAAAGTCATGAATTTTACTATAAAACTAACCAAAATATTTTTTTTGCGATTGACTCCCTTTTCAGAGTACACAGGCCAGGTTATATTAACAGCTGTCGGAAAAGAGTAGTAAATAGCGACATACATAGCTGGCTTTTCCAATGGGTTATATGTAGCCCAAATTGGGCTATAAGTAGCTCAATTGGGCAACCCCTGCCTATCGTGTGCTTCGAGGATTTGTGCTACTTCTCAGCACAGTCTGGCGAAGTACCGCCAACACTTCCAGGAACCAGAAGGCCTCTAAGATTTTCCATGACCAGTCGCATCGTGCAACCCGTCCTCTTAAAAATAACGTCGCTTTTGGCTCGTATGCGCGCTATGGCCAAAAGTGGACGTAATTTGAAATGAAATCGACTCACAAAAGTGACGTACTGTCCCGTTTTCTGTTTGAGTCGTCCGGCTTACTCGGAAAGGTTAGGAGAGGAAACTTTCAATTACGTTTAGAAACTTTATGAGAATTTCCTGCCCATATAACCTATCAGAGGACCCTTAACTAACTGTTGTTGAAAAAAAATCTCAAATTTATTTTATTTTTTTTTTAATTTTCAAATTACGTCCACTTTCAGTCATACGGGCAAACGGCCAAAAGCGACGTTATTTTAAAGAAGACAGGTGAACCGGGTGATGTGGAGCTTAATGCTTGTCGATCCCTGCAGATTAAGGCCAGGCAAGTATTCTTACTGACCAATCAGCAAGTACACAGAACATAGTCTAGAACTAAAGTATCCTTCCGAGAATCAGAGAAATATGCTTTAGTCCTGGAGTGAAGAGCATTACCACTAGTATCTGCGTCATCATCATCACATGACTGATGATTCAATTTCTGATAAACGTAACATATAGAGGTACAGAAATATTCAGTATGCCCAGCATCATTTAAGTATTAATGCACAGTTTTAATTTTAATATCATGTTTATCACATTATTTCCGTGCTTGATCGTCCGTGTAGGGGGGGGGGGGTAACTCCCCCCCCCCCATTTTAACACGGGATTAACACAAAGGAAGAGTGAGTTTATCCCCCCATAATCCATCTTGTTAACATCTTATACCTGTCTACTTACTGTGCTCAGCCAGACCCTTCAGATCACCTCTTCAAGTGACATTCATAGATGAAGAAACTCAGGTTATCAGCTAATCTCAGCTCTCCACCTTCCCTATAGCGACTCAAGAGACTGGAGACACCACCAGCAGGTCTCCCATCGCATTATCGCGGTTGACCCCGTCTGTAAGGACACACGCTGGAGTAACGCGGTTTCTCTGATGAACTTTTCCCCTGTGAATGATAAGTTCCCATAGTGGGAGTGGTGATCAACGGTGCACTAATGCTCGTGGCCTCGCATGTGGTCTCCTGATAGTGGAAAATCTTAATGCAAATCTGGGCGTTGCGATGCGTTGGTGGTCTGCCGGGTTGAAGGGCGCTTTGTTAGGTGGCCCTCGGGGCTGTGGCCAACCAAAACCCACTGTAATACACGGTAATTGGCTATTAAGTCTATTCCTATCACGACCTCTCTTCATCAGCCCCGCCATCTCTTGCGCTTATCTCAACACACAACAAAAGTGTCGTACGAAATCGTTTTTTCCCGCTTTTTGTGCTCAGGTTCAGTGCTGATGCTTGAAGCACAGGTCCTGGAGAACCTCCACAAGGGCTTGACAGAGAGCTAAGGAGCTCAAACAAAACAAACTGATTCTTAAAGAATACTGTCAGCTTCATGCTCTTCTTGCCTCTGCGTTCCTTCAGCGTATTATGACTTGGGTCAGGATCCATCAAGCACTAATCTTTTCTAATCTTGATAATCGTGCAAGATTAGAAAAGTCTTTTTTTTCTATTATTTTTTTTTCAAAATGGTGGCTTAGTTTGCACCAATTAACAGTTTAATAATTCCGAAGCACTACGAGGTACTCTATTACAATAATAACCTTGAGTTATATATATATATATATATATATATATATATATATATATATATATATATATATATATATATATATATATATATATATATATATATATATATATATATACCATATATATATATATATATATATATATATATATATATATATATATATATATATATATATATAAGCCGCCATGACTGAGGGAAAGATGTAAAGGCTTAATAAGTGGACTCGTAAATACTTGATGAAACCTGACCTGGCATTTACCCTAAACCAGATTAGTTCTGAAGGATTATTTTCAAGAAAGAGTAAGGGAACTATCAGGGGGAAAAGCGACAAGCCATTACGACTATATAGTACTGGGAAGGGGTCAGGATTTGGGATGGGACGGGGGGGGGGGAAGGAATGGTGCCCAACCACTTGGGCGGTCGGGGATTGAACGCCGACCTGCATGAAGCGAGACCGTCGCTCTACTGTCCAGCCCAAGTGGTTGGGTAAGAAAGAGTAAGCGTTTATTGACTTTAAATCCTTCTGTCTTTTACTAATTGATGTAATGGATTTTCCATTACATTTAAAATTTGTACAATTCACATCAAAACGTTGATTGCTTCACCTCAGTTTACTGTCAATCAAGTATCCGCCATTTTCATTCATAAGGGACACGGTAGAGCGACGGTCTCGCTTCATGCAGGTCGGCGTTCAATCCCCGACTGTCCTAGTGGTTGGGCACCATTCCTTCCCCCCGTCCCATCCCACATCCTTATCCTGACCCCTTCCCAGTGCTGTATAGTCGTAATAGTTTGGTGCTTTCTCATCATAATCCCCTCGTTGTTGTTATAGATTCAGCTACTGGGAACAAAAAGTTCCAAGTAGCACGGGCTATGGTGAGCCCGTAGTGGACTTACCAGGCACAGGAGCGGGGCTGGGACTGATAGTCCCCTCAACGCTAGGCTGGTGACAGCGTAGCAACTGACAGCGGCAAGAGCCAAGCGTCGCATTTACCAGAATTAAGCAGGTTTGTCCTACGGGCTCACCATAGCCCGTGCTACTTGGAACTTTTTGTTCCAAGTAGCAAATCTTAAACAACAACAACAAAAGCAGGTTTGTCGCTGGACAAACATTTATACATTTATTCTATGACATTCATAACATACTTTCTGGACTACAATATAATATTATTCCGTTCGATATGCTTTACAACGCATATTCTTATCCCGGGTATATTTTTATTTATATATATACAAGAAGGTACATTGGGATTGTGAGGATAAATAGGATAGTAATTACAATCTTGTAAAGCCACTAGTACGCGCAGCGTTTCGGCCAGTATTATCACACCCTACAATGGCTGCTTCAGCACGGTTATACTTTATTAAAATATGCCTTCGGCTTAGATAAGGAATTATTAGCTATCCTTTATTCCTTGGAATAAGGACTGCTCGTACTTACTATATACGTAGGATACGTAGCTATTCATTTCCTAATCTTTAGTCTCTTGAATTATTTTTTTTCTTAGTTTTTGCAGTTTTTCCCGTCATCTGAGTTGGTTACAAGATGTTCAAAGGCGAGCGAACGGCTTGGGTAGCCTGTCGTTCTTTCATGGTGTGCATGGTGGTTCTTTCATGGTGAATTCGTAGTCCAATGGTTCCGGGTTCAATCCCCGGCGGAGGCTGAAATAAATGGGCAGTTTCTTGCACCTTGATGAACCTGTTCACCTAGCAGTAAATAGGTACCCGTGAGTTAGAAAGCTGCTACGGGCTGCTTCCTGGGGAAGTGTAACAAAAAGGAGGCCTGGTCGAAGACCGGGCCGTGGTGACGCTAAACCCACGAAATCATCTCAAGATAAGATACGTATTGTAATGCATATTGTAATGCTCACTGCCAGCACAATTACGGATCCTTCCTGATCGAAAAAATATCAAAATTACTAAAATACTGAACCTACTTAAATAATCCTGGTCGACTATCATCGACTATCACAAAATGCTATGGAAGGAAATGTTTAGCTAGGTTATAAATGGATAAATAGAGCCACACGTTGTAAAATATAGATTATGGGAAATAGTGCCACCTGCCGGGAGACTGGAAATGTATTCAAGATTCAGAATTAGATATGCACATGTATATAAATCTTGAAAAATATGAGGTTTTAGTGATGAAGTGTTGGTGTGGGTGTGGCGGACCTGCAGGACTCTGGATTGTTAATGTTGGACGGGGGACTCCAGCAATGTTGTCGGGGGAAGTGTTCACCGTAGTGCAAGGGGGGCCTTCACCGTGGTACTAGGGGGGGGAGCCTTCACCGTGGTACTAGGGGGGGGGAGCCTTCACCGTGGTACTATGGGGGGGGGAGCCTTCACCGTGGTACTATGGGGGAGGGAGCCTTCACCGTAGTACTTTGGAGCCTCCAACAATGTACTGGAGAAGCCCTCCAACAATGTACTAGGGAAGCCCTCCAACAATGTTCTAGGGAAGCCCTCCAACAATGTACTGGAGAAGCCCTCCAACAATGTACTGGGGAAGCCCTCCAACAATGTTCTAGGGAAGCCCTCCAACAATGTACTGGAGAAGCCCTCCAACAATGTACTAGGGAAGCCCTCCAACAATGTACTGGGGAAGCCCTCCAACAATGTACTAGGGAAGCCCTCCAACAATGTACTGGAGAAGCCCTCCAACAATGTACTAGGGAAGCCCTCCAACAATGTACTAGGGAAGCCCTCCAACAATGTACTGGGGAAGCCCTCCAACAATGTACTAGGGAAGCCCTCCAACAATGTACTACGGAAGCCCTCCAACAATGTACTGGAGAAGCCCTCCAACAATGTACTGGAGAAGCCCTCCAACAATGTACTGGGGAAGCCCTCCAACAATGTACTGGAGAAGCCCTCCAACAATGTACTACGGAAGCCCTCCAACAATGTACTGGAGAAGCCCTCCAACAATGTACTGGGGAAGCCCTCCAACAATGTACTGGAGAAGCCCTCCAACAATGTACTACGGAAGCCCTCCAACAATGTACTGGAGAAGCCCTCCAACAATAACACGAAAGGAATCCTGTTCTGGCGGGGGCTCCTACAGTTGACCCGCTGCTCTCTCCCACACTGCAGGAAGAATCGTAAGTCCTTCGCTCCACCGGCCTGTCATCCACCACCCCAGGGGCCAGCCAGCACCCGCCCTCCACTCACCGGACCTCCCCTGTAGGGCCTTCTCCCGTGCCTCCCACGTCACCCACGCCAGACCTCCCCTGTGGGGCCTTCTGCCACGCCTTCCTACGTCACCTACGCCAAAGAAAACTTCACACTGATAACTAAATAACTCATTTTTTGTGAGTTCATTGTGTATATAATTCTCATAACGTCAAGTTGGTCTCTGGTCTCATAACGTCAAGTTGGTCTCTCGTCTCAACGTCAAGATGGTCTCTCGTCTCCTCTTAACAACTCTCTGCAATATTTCTTCTTGAATATCTTGTTGATTTTTATTTTTATTATAAAATAAGAACATATTCATCATACGATAACGTCAGTTTATAACGATAACAAATAAAGGCAGATTTGCGAGTCAATCCGGAGTAGAACAAATGTTAAACCGAATTTATTTTTTTTTATAATTCATGACCAAACCATATCCAAAGGCATTTAAACTAAAAAAAAAAAATTGGTGAAGACAGACTTAATGAAGTCCTTGATATCAAGCCATTGTGATAGTCATCGCTATCCACCCGGATATTCTCCCGTATGTGCAATTAAAACAAGGATTCTCGCCCGATAACACGATATCTAATCCATCATGTGGCCTTTGGAAGAGCTTGTTGAGGAGAGATCCCGGGGAGAGGAGCAGAAGGAAGAGAGGAAAAAAAATATATCAGGGATTGGAAAAAGGAAAATTTTGTGGAGTGGTTAAATGATTACACGAGAGAGTATAGGTGGATGCAGACGAGGAGTCACAATAACGTGGCTGAAATATGTTGACCAGACTACACACTAGAAAGTGAAGGGACGACGACGTTTCGGTCCGTCCTGGACCATTCTCAAGTCGATTGTGGACCATATGATCTATCATCCTCGACTTGAGAATGGTCCAGGACGGACCGAAACGTCGTCGCCCCTTCACTTTCTAGTGTGTAATCTGGTCAATATAGGTGGATGTATATGAAGTAGTGGAGATATACGGAGGCTTGTTGGAGGAGCAGGAGGCGAGGGTGGAGAGGTACGAGATAAACGCTTGTAGGTAAGGAGAATACACGAGGAAGTGCGCAGAGACGTGAGGAGGAGGCTGTGGGTGGCGGGGACGCCTGAAGGAAGTGGTTGGGGATGGTGGTGGTGGTGAGGGGACGAAGAACTCTAGCAAATGAGGTCAAGTTGTGAGGTAATTATGACTCATTCGGCTGACAACACGAGTTCTATCACCCTAATGAACATACTGACGCAGCGTAAACGTGGAAATGAGCTGTTGGGTTGCCTGTCTTCCCCCCTTGTCTTGACCGCCATACGCACCATTTACCTGACCTCTTGCTGTCTAAGCCATCATAACTTAAAGGAGGACCGCCAGAAATATTTGTATATAAAATATAGTTCAAGACAAAATTTATTCTCGGCTTCTCGCCCCATGGTCACTATCACGGCCCCTCCCTCTCTATAGGGGCGTGTTAAGGCCCCCTCCCTCTCTATAGAGGCGTGTTAAGGCCCCCTCCCTCTCTATAGAGGCGTGTTAAGGCCCCCTCCCTCTCTATAGGGGCGTGTTAAGGCTCCCCTCCCTCTCTATAGAGGCGTGTTAAGGCCCCCTCCCTCTCTATAGAGGCGTGTTAAGGCCCCCTCCCTCTCTATAGAGGCGTGTTAAGGTCCCCCTCCCTCTCTATAGGGGCGTGTTAAGGCCCCCTCCCTCTCTATAGAGGCGTGTTAAGGTCCCCCTCCCTCTCTATAGGGGCGTGTTAAGGCCCCCTCCCTCTCTATAGGGGCGTGTTAAGGCCCCCTCCCTCTCTATAGAGGCGTGTTAAGGCCCCCTCCCTCTCTATAGGGGCGTGTTAAGGCCCCCTCCCTCTCTATAGAGGCGTGTTAAGGTCCCCCTCCCTCTCTATAGGGGCGTGTTAAGGCCCCCTCCCTCTCTATAGGGGCGTGTTAAGGCCCCCTCCCTCTCTATAGAGGCGTGTTAAGGCCCCCTCCCTCTCTATAGAGGCGTGTTAAGGCCCCCTCCCTCTCTATAGGGGCGTGCTAAGGTCCTCCCCTCCCTCACATGAGGTCATTGTCAGAGCTTCTCCCCCGCCTCAGGAACGTGGTTAAGGCCACCTCCAGCCCTCAGAGTATTTGATCAGCACACCATCCTTCCTTCCCCACGGGGTGTTGATAGGGCCCTCCTTCCCCTAGTGTGTGGCCATGGCCCCTCCTACCCCCAGTGTGTGGCCATGGCCCCTCCTACCCCCAGTGTGTGGCCATGGCCCCTCCTACCCCCAGTGTGTGGCCATGGCCCCTCCTTCCCCCAGTGTGTGGCCATGGCCCTCTCCTACCCCCAGTGTGTGGCCATGGCCCTCTCCTACCCCCAGTGTGTGGCCATGGCCCCTCCTTCCCCCAGTGTGTGGCCATGGCCCTCTCCTACCCCCAGTGTGTGGCCATGGCCCTCTCCTACCCCCAGTGTGTGGCCATGGCCCTCTCCTTCCCCCAGTGTGTGGTTATGGTCCCCTCCTTCCCCCAGTGTGTGGCCATGGCCCCTCCTACCCCCAGTGTGTGGCCATGGCCTCTCCGTCATACCATGTGAGTGGCAAGCGACCAATATTACTCTCATGCCTACATAATAAATAGCTGTGTGGTCGCGGTGAATTCTTCTTTCATTTGACCTATCATCTCTGACTCATTCAAACGGGAAATGAGTAAAAATATGCATGACTGATAAGGTTGAGAACTGCATCAAGGGGGGCATCGCTGCCCTCATGACTCACACTTAAGGGGCTACAGTCTACGATGCTCTGGTTTTATTATTTAACTATTTAAAGTAAACGAGGAAGTTGAAACGCGAGGAAGCTAACGGGAGAGAGAGTTGGTGTGCATGACCGAGCGGTATTCTTACTGATATCTGTGGGACCTCAGGAGATGGATCTATTCTTACCGGTGTCTGTGGGACCTCAGGAGATGGATCTATTCTTACCGGTGTCTGTGGGACCTCAGGAGATGGATCTATTCTTTCCGGTGTCTGTGGGACCTCAGGAGATGGATCTATTCTTTCCGGTGTCTGTGGGACCTCAGGAGATGGATCTATTCTTACCGGTGTCTGTGGGACCTCAGGAGATGGATCTATTCTTTCCGGTGTCTGTGGGACCTCAGGAGATGGATCTATTCTTACCGGTGTCTGTGCGACCTCAGGAGATGGATCTATTCTTACCGGTGTCTGTGGGACCTCAGGAGATGGATCTATTCTTACCGGTGTCTGTGCGACCTCAGGAGATGGATCTGTTCTTACCGGTGTCGGTGGGACCTCAGGAGATGGATCTGTTCTTACCGGTGTCTGTGGGACCTCAGGAGATGGATCTATTCTTACCGGTCTCTGTGGGACCTCAAAAGATGGATTTAATATATAAAACCCATAATAATATGACTGAGGAAGAAATTCCCACATTTGTGGTTTAATATTAAGAGTTTAATATCATTATAAATGGACAATTCGGATAAAATTTCCCCACACAAATTGAAGTGATGGCGAGCTGGACACCTGCATTCCGCTATTTCACACACCTGACCTAGGTCCATATCACACACCTGACTATTCGTCCAGCGCCCTGGTTGTGAACAATACTTCGTCCTCCTCCCAGTGTGAGATAAAAACTGGCAACATGACTGGGCGAAATACACAAGCTGGCCCACGCGATAATCATACTTATACACCTTTCATTGCAAATTCGTTTTGCTTTCTACAGTTATATCAATTTTATTATTGCATTACACAATTTCTTTTATCTGGGTTAATGTATTTTCCCAACGTTAATAAAGGTCAGGTACTCTTTATTATCGTTTCATTGCGGTGCTATCACCGGTAAATTCATATTTTTTTCAATTTCTTTCTTCTTTCATTTTATCATGCTTTAGTCGCAGATATTGCTCAGTGTGATCTAGACTCTGGACGTGTGAGGGGTCATTAATGCCAGGAGGTCAATACAGTATCTCTCGAGCCGGTGACAGCCTCACAGGTTACCATAATGTCTCTCGCAGCTGTGCACGTTTGGACCATCAGTTAGCGTGGGGTTGAGGAGCAGAGCAACCCCACATCAGACCCTTTGAGGGACTAGAGAAGGGTTCATGTGGTGTTCAATCCTCTGGTCTCTGACTGTGAACCTCTCAGCTGGGTGATCCCCTTCACCTTATACCTCAAGAATTGATTTTATTTCAGTTGTCAGGTTGATATAGTTAGTTTTAAAGTTTCATTGTAATCTGTACATACTTGATCAGCAATTTGCCACTTTTTGAAGGGCATTCGTGCACTGCCTGCTTTCGACAGCTTCTGATACATATAAATCAATAAATTCCACGAAGAGACAGCCCCATGATTTGATGTCAGCGACAGAGAATAAGCATTAAACTACAAAACAAACTTTGCCTTTTTGCACCAGACAAAAAAAAAAACACATTCTTATCTGCACGCCATGGCCACGAGCCCGGGGGCATAGTTGTCAAGGATCAACTACACTCTTTTCAATAAACGGATTTCGTGTTTGATCTCTGATATTACAGTCGGTGTCCGACACACCGTCTCCTGTCAAGATCATCTCGCGATCAGACACGACAGCTTCTGCTTTGTCTGTCTTTCTTTCAAGCAATGCTGAGTGTAATAGCTTGTACACGCTCTTAATAACTCTAATATGCACACGCAATGTATGACAGCATGATCACACAAATTTAACGCAATTTAAATACAAATGGACTGATTAATCAACGGGTATAGTGATGAAGTAGCATCAGTTTGGATTCTTCCTCAGTTATGTACTTGTTGGGTGCAGGCGATGAGTCACAATAACGTGGCTGAAGAATGTTGACCAGACCACACACTAGAAGGTGAAGGGACGACGACGTTTCGGTCCGTCCTGGACCATTCTCAAGTCGATTGTGACTTGAGAATCGACTTGAGAATGGTCCAGGACGGACCGAAACGTCGTCATCCCTTCACCTTCTACTTGCTAGGTATAATTGTTCTCTCAAGTTATGCCATAATATAAATATACCATCAGCCGAGGCATATGTTGTGAATACAGTTAATACTGGCCCTCAGACACGCTCGAAGTTACCATGAAAATCGTCTCCGCGTCACTACCGCATCAGTTGTTATATATATATATATATATATATATATATATATATATATATATATATATATATATATATATATATATATATATATATATAAAATAATACTAATAAATGATGATATTATTTTGATTTCAAGCATGATGCTCATCCCCCAAAACAGGTCAATATATTTGAAATAGTAGACATCCATCAGTCTCAGGAGACTATGGAGTTACTCTCTGGCGTAGCCTCTCCTTCAAAAAATTATATATTTGAAATATATAACTGTTATTGGTTTATTTCTGTCCTCGCTATCGTGTCATGGGTCTCAATAAGAGCAACACGCTATCACTGATTACCTAGGATAATCTGGCGTGCAAGATGCTGCTAGATGTTGCAAGATGCTGCAAGATACTGCAAGATACTGCAAGATGCTGTAAGATGCTGCAAGATGCTGCAAGATGCTGTAAGATGCTGCAAGATGCTGTAAGATGCTGCAAGATGCTGTAAGATGCTGCAAGATGCTTCAAGATGCTGCAAGATGCTGCAAGATGCTGCAAGATGCTTCAAGATGCTGCAAGATGCTGCAAGATGCTTCAAGATGCTGCAAGATGCTGCAAGATGCTGTAAGATGCTGCAAGATGCTGAATCTCATACGTTGTCATGACAACAGTGTGATCTTGGTTACAAGAGAGAACGTGGTGAAGCCTCTTTATATCTGCTCGAGTCCAGTTTACAAGGACGATATTGTTGAGCGGCCCGTGTGGAGTGAGGCACGGACTGAACGGCCCATGTGGAGTGAGGCACGTGCCGAACGGCCCATGTGGAGTGAGGCACGTGCCGAACGGCCCATGTGGAGTGAGGCATGTGCCGAACGGCCCGTGTGGAGTGAGGCACGTGCTGAACGGCCCGTGTGGAGTGAGGCACGTGCCGAACGGCCCGTGTGGAGTGAGGCACGTGCCGAACGGCCCGTGTGGAGTGAGGCACGGACTGAACGGCCCGTGTGGAGTGAGGCACGGACTGAACGGCCCGTGTGGAGTGAGGCACGGACTGAACGGCCCGTGTGGAGTGAGGAACGGAGTGAACGGCCCTTGTGGAGTGAGGCACGTGCTGAACGGCCCGTGTGGAGTGAGAAACGAACTGAACGGCCCGTGTGAAGTGAGGAACGGAGTGAACGGACTGTGTGGAGTGAGGAACGGACTGAACGGCCCGTGTGGAGTGAGGCACGGACTGAACGGACTGTGTGGAGTGAGGAACGTGCTGAACGGCCCGTGTGGAGTGAGGCACGTGCTGAACGGCCCGTGTGAAGTGAGAAACGAACTGAACGGCCCTTGTGGAGTGAGGAACGGACTGTGTGGAGTGAGGAACGTGCTGAACGGCCCGTGTGGAGTGAGGAACGGAGTGAACGGACTGTGTGGAGTGAGGCACGTGCTGAACGGCCCGTGTGAAGTGAGAAACGAACTGAACGGCCCTTGTGGAGTGAGGCACGGAGTGAACGGCCCGTGTGGAGTGAGGAATGGACTGAACGGCCCGTGTGGAGTGAGGAACGGAGTGAACGGACTGTGTGGAGTGAGGCACGGAGTGAACGGCCCTTGTGGAGTGAGGAATGGACTGAACGGCCCTTGTGGAGTGAGGAACGTGCTGAACGGCCCGTGTGGAGTGAGGCACGGACTGAACGGCCCGTGTGGAGTGAGGCACGTGCTGAACGGCCCGTGTGGAGTGAGGCACGGACTGAACGGCCCGTGTGGAGTGAGGCACGTGCTGAACGGCCCGTGTGGAGTGAGGCACGGACTGAACGGCCCGTGTGGAGTGAGGCACGGACTGAACGGCCCGTGTGGAGTGAGGCACGTGCTGAACGGCCCTGTCTTGGAGAGCCTCTTCCCAAACCACAATAAAAACTGTTCGTTTGCCGTTGTACCAGACGTGAGACCAGTCAAGTGTCAAATAATATATATTTATCACAGGCATGCAAGCATAGTTTTCCATTTCTGAGATTGGTATAAGCACCTCCAAGAGCCAAAGTTTCTTGCGGCCGCCTTGAGAGGTTCGGCAAGTGGCCTCTTCACCTGTCGCAGTCACAGCATGGTAAAACTCACGTCAATCTAAGAGGTGAACAAAGCCACAAGGGCCGTGACGAGGATTCGAACCTACGAATCCTCGAATACTCGTCACGGCCCTTGTGGATTTGTTCCTTTAATACATCACGCTATTGTGATTTCTGCGTGTAATCCAAGAGGTCTTCGTTAGTAATAATGACAGCTGGCCATGCTCGCAGAATCTCGCTGGCTGTACAAGATCAGTCACTAAAAGTCTTTGGTACCAGTTAATCCATTCTTAACACGAATGCAGGAAATACTTATAATTGACATGCAATATAAGATTCAGAATACAAGACCCGTTTGGGTACCAAGTGTTTATTGTCCTCTTAAAGTTAGCACTAAACCTGCCTGATAGAGAAGAAGCTCAGGAGCCTACAGTAGCGCCTGAGGCATGAGGCTAGAAAGTGTGTCATTATCTATATTAGAGTCACATGTAAACTGTAATGGAACTACTTGTACGGAAACTCAGAACCCATGTGAATTGGAAGGACCTCGGGGGAAAAAATGAGACTCCTAAGTTGATTATAGAAATTATTGTTAAATCTCTGAAAGTAAAGACCATTTAAGGGCTTTCAAAGTAAAGTTTTGCTAAGGTCATCGAATTAGTGAGCAGCGAGACTCAACACCACAAGAAGTGTTACTACCATAACAATGGGGGCAGAGTTTCTTTCACCCTATGCCCCTGTTACCTAGCAGTAAAATAAGTACCTGGGTGTTAGTCAGCTGTCACGGGCTGCTTCCTGGGGGGTGGAGGCCTGGTCGAGGACCGGGCCGCGGGGACACTAAAAGCCCCGAAATCATCTCAAGATAACCTCTCAAGATAACCATGAACCGTTACACAATAGGTCACCAACGAAGGCGGAAATGGCGCTCTCTCGGGACCACTTAACATACTTGTTATCACTTTATTGACATGCGAGACCTCGTATATATAACAACATGTTGACATTAAATTCTCAAAAAGCTGGCGGCAGTGACTTTTAGATATATAAACATCACGTCATAATACTTATTCTTCACTTCTAAGTGAAGCTCTTTACCTGCTACACCTGCTACACCTGCTACACCCAGGTGTAGCAGGTGTAGAGCTTCCTCACTTTCCTCATCTTCTCCTCCCAGCCACCAGCAAAGAGACCGGAGGGAAGTTGATATTTAGACACTCCTCCTCCTCCTCCCAGATATATACAAGCAGAACTTCCTCTCTTCATTACGACTAACCCAGAGAGGACGGAGAGGGAAGGAGAAAAAAGCTGGCATTGTCTGCCCAAACAATGCTCTCATTACAGACGCCTCTCGTGCTGTTCCCCAGCTCCCGTCTCCGCGACAGGGCTCCGACACACGTTCACACAGAGACGGCCAGAACGATACACAGGAAGATATACCAGCATCTTAACCTTGGATTCAATCGTCTACCTCCCAGACTACACGACTGATCAACTTATTGATCGGCGTCGCTGTAACGTGCCAACACGATACGTTTTTAACGTACCCCAAATGTACGTTCTGCTCGGTGTACAACGTAACGTTAAAAACGTATCATGTTGGTGCGTCACAACGACGCCGATCCAGAAGTTGGCCAGTCGTGTGACGATCAAATCCAAGGTCAAGATGCCAGTCAATCAAGATTAAAAAGGGGATCTGATAGGCAGTAAAGAGATCGGCTAGTCAGGCAAGCAGTCCATGAAGCAGACAAGTATAGACAGTTGATAAAAGTCAGATTAACAGATAAGGGAAATTAGATAGACCGTTGATGAGTCGGCCTAACAGTTCATGTAGGAAAATAATGAACGACAGATAGACAGTTGATGAACGTCTGGTAGACAGTTCTTGAAGCAGCCGGGAACATTTGATCAATCAGTCAGGAAGACAATTGATGAATAACAAAGAAATTTGTAAATCAATCAGGTAGACAGTTAATGAAGCAATCAGTTAAGAAGGCAGTGATTAAATTAAGAAGGCAGTTAGTCACCTACAGTTAACGAGCCAGTCGTTGAAGATGGCAGTTGAAGTTTGTAGAAGGGAATTAAAATGCAGTTTTAGACCTTGATAGACCAACACTCAGACGAAGATAGACCGACACTCAGACCATGATAGACCGTCACTCAGACCACGATAGACCAACACTCAGACGAAGATAGACCGACACTCAGACCACGATAGACCAACACTCAGACCACGATAGACCGACACTCAGACCACGATAGACCGACACTCAGACCACGATAGACCGTCACTCAGACCACGATAGACCGACACTCAGATCACGATAGACCGACACTCAGACCACGATAGACCGTCACTCAGACCACGATAGACCGACACTCAGACCACGATAGACCGACACTCAGACCACGATAGACCGTCACTCAGACCACGATAGACCGTCACTCAGACCACGATAAACCGTCACTCAGCGGTGGAGGTACAAGGTTGTGGTGGACGGTGGAGGTGAGCACGCGTACAGGGTGACACTCTAGATAGACAGAAGCGAGATAGACAGGAGCGAGGTAGACAGGAGCGAGGTAGACGGGAGAGAGGTAGACAGGGACGAGGTAGACAGGAAAGAGATAGAAACATAGAGACAGATAAGGCTGAAGGTAGACAGTTGACAGACAGATAAGACTGAAGGTAGACAGTAGACAGACAGATAAGACTGAAGGTAGACAGTAGACAGACAGATAAGACTGAAGGTAGACAGTAGACAGACAGATAAGACTGAAGGTAGACCGTAGACAGATAAGACGCCAGTAGGAAAGAAAAACTATATGAAAGAAAATTACAAATAGTCGTTCATTTCCGTGGTGCTGTTAGCATCGTTTTTCGACTGACGGTCGTGGATCCCGGGTTCGATTCACGAGCGGGAAAGCAAAGGATAGGCATATTTACTTTCCCCTTCTGCCTCTGTTCACCTAGCAGTAAAGAGGTTCCCGAAAGCTAGGAAATTGTTGTGGGGTTGCATCCTGCGGTGGTTCAACCTCCTGGAGATCCCTCCATACAAGATATCAAGTATAAATATCAAGATATCAAGGAACAGAAACACTCAAACGTCTCATGAGACTGTATATAAAACTGTATGTTTACATTTAGACGTTTTTGTATATAGGAAGCTACCTTCCTGACCGAGTCGTAGAGGGAGGGTAGGGTGTGGGCGGATTGAGGGCGTGGGCGTGAGTTTCCAGCCCCCACACCGGAAGGGCGGCTCCCTTCATCCAGGGTGAGAGGCAGGTGGGGAAGGGCTAGAGGGAGGGAGAGGATAGGCCATTCCCCCAGGGGTAGGCTGCTGCCTGAGGCAAGGAAAGGGGGGATATAATGCTGTAACATCGGGCCACAACAGCGTGCTGTAGCCGCCCGTCAGGCCGTTCTGTCGCCTGTCTGATCTTTTCCCTGGACCCTGGAATACATCTAGACGGATACGGCAGCTCCGACGGAGGCGTCATCCCCTGAATGTTTCCGTTATGCATCGCTTTGTTTCGTTTAGACACTGTCGCTTGATGATGCACGTGAGCGAAGCTGATCGAGAAAATCGGGAGAGGAAGTGGCTCCCGTACGTGTTGTGACAATGGTGGCAGGGGGGGGAGGAGGAGGGACCAGGAGACGTTGTTAAAGAGGGCCTCGTTGATGAGGCGAGGAGGACAACAGCGTGCAACTGTATAGTGATGATTCTAAAGCAACTCTTAATTCTGTTTCTCACCTGTGTGACGCCCCTGTGGTAAGCCTTCAGTGTCTCACCTGTGTGACGCCCTTGTGGCCAGCCTTCAGTGTCTCACCTGTGTGACGCCCCTGTGGCCAGCCTGCAGTGTCTCACCTGTGTGACGCCCCTGTGGTAAACCTTCAGTGTCTCACCTGTGTGACGCCCCTGTGGTAAACCTTCAGTGTCTCACCTGTGTGACGCCCCTGTGGTAAACCTTCAGTGTCTCACCTGTGTGACGCCCCTGTGGTAAACCTTCAGTGTCTCACCTGTGTGACGCCCCTGTGGTAAACCTTCAGTGTCTCACCTGTGTGACGCCCCTGTGGTAAACCTTCAGTGTCTCACCTGTGTGACGCCCCTGTGGTAAACCTTCAGTGTCTCACCTGTGTGACGCCCCTGTGGTAAACCTTCAGTGTCTCACCTGTGTGACGCCCCTGTGGTAAACCTTCAGTGTCTCACCTGTGTGACGCCCCTGTGGTAAACCTTCAGTGTCTCACCTGTGTGACGCCCCTGTGGCCAGCCTTCAGTGTCTCACCTGTGTGACGCCCCTGTGGCAAGACTTCAGTGTCTCACCTGTGTGACGCCCCTGTGGTAAACCTTCAGTGTCTCACCTGTGTGACGCCCCTGTGGTAAACCTTCAGTGTCTCACCTGTGTGACGCCCCTGTGGTAAACCTTCAGTGTCTCACCTGTGTGACGCCCCTGTGGTAAACCTTCAGTGTCTCACCTGTGTGACGCCCCTGTGGTAAACCTTCAGTGTCTCACCTGTGTGACGCCCCTGTGGTAAACCTTCAGTGTCTCACCTGTGTGACGCCCCTGTGGCCAGCCTTCAGTGTCTCACCTGTGTGACGCCCCTGTGGCAAGACTTCAGTGTCTCACCTGTGTGACGCCCCTGTGGCCAGCCTTCAGTGTCTCACCTGTGTGACGCCCCTGTGGCCAGCCTGTAATTTACTCAAGTATTGCTCCTCTGCTATAGTATTTTTTCTTGTATTCCACCTAAATATTGTGTCCGTTTCTTTGAAGATGTGTTCCACCCGTGTGATTCACTCCTAGTGTAATTCTCTGGCACTTCTCAATTTTACTTTCACCTCGTTTGTCGTAATACTGCCCCTGCCACCCTGGCAAAATTCCCCTGCCATCCTCGTAAAACTTCCCTGACACCCTCGCAAAACTCCCCGGCCACCCTGGCACACTCGCAAAATTCCCCTGCCACCCTGGCAAAACTCCCCTGCCACCCATGCAAAACTCCCCTGCCACCCTGGCAAAACTCCCCTACCACCCTCACAAAACTCCCCTGCCACCCTCGCAAAACTCCCTGCCACCCTGGCAAAACTCCCTGGCACCTTGGCAAAACTCCCCTGCCACCCTGGCAAAACTTCCCTGCCACCCTGGCAAAATTCCCCTGACACCCTGGCAAAATTCCCCTGCCACCCTCGCAAAACTCCCCTGCCACCCTCGCAAAACTCCCCTGCCACCCTGGCAAAATTCCCCTGCCACCCTCGCAAAACTCCCCTGCCACCCTGGCAAAACTCCCCTGCCACCCTCACAAAACTCCCCTACCACCCTCACAAAACTCCCCTACCACCCTCACAAAACTCCCCTACCACCTGGCAAAACGTCTTCCTCGTGACTAAACTTGTATCTGTTACAAGTAGGAGTCAACACTGTCGTCCCTTAAATCCCTAAACCACATATGTTGACGATGCATCACTCTGGCCTCGCCTGATAACCTCAGTGTTCTGGAAATAAAAAACTTCCTGTTTGCAGATTACACGTAACGGTTGCTAAGCAATATTTTACCCTAGAGGCTGCCCGTTCTTGTCCCTAACCCTCGCGCTCACAAAGTTCCCATGGACCAACGGGAGGGAAAATTATTATTATCTAACTGTCCAACAAAACATTGCAGACTTGTATCTATTAATTCCATTTACCGTCATTACGAGAAGCGAGTCTGTGTTGCTAAGTGTTGACGGGAACTAAAGTAAGATCGTATAGCGATCAGACGCCACCACCTGGAGGAGCTATAGTGTCTGTCGGTGGTGTTGGTCTGTTGGCGGGGATCAAGGGAGAGTCTCTCTCTCTCTCTCTCTCTCTCTCTCTCTCTCTCTCTCTCTCTCTCTCTCTCTCTAAACATCAAGAAAAAAGAAGAAGAATTGGAACAGGTGGATGAGGCGGAACTGCCAGACGTGGTTATGCTTGAGTTGACACGAAGTACGACAACTTCGTTGAACAGCCTTCAGGCAGACTACAAGGTAATGATGGAGGCCAGCGCTGAACACACACACACACACACACACACACACACACACACACACACACACCGCGGGACCAAAGAGCCAGTGCTCAACCCACGCAAGCACAATTAGGTGAGTACACACACACACACACACACACACACACACCGCGGGACCAAAGAGCCAGTGCTCAACCCACGCAAGCACAATTAGGTGAGTACACACACACACACACACACACACACACACACACACACACACACACACACACACACACACACACACACACACACACACACACACACACACACACACACCGCGGGACCAAAGAGCCAGTGCTCAACCCACGCAAGCACAATTAGGTGAGTACACACACACACACACACACACACACACACACACACACACACACACACACACACACACACACACACACACACACACACACACACACACCGCGGGACCAAAGAGCCAGTGCTCAACCCACGCAAGCACAATTAGGTGAGTACACACACACACACACACACACACACACACACACACACACACACACACACACACACACACACACACACACACACACACACCGCGGGACCAAAGAGCCAGTGCTCAACCCACGCAAGCACAATTAGGTGAGTACACACACACACACACACACACACACACACACACACACACACACACACACACACACACACACACACACACACACACACACACAAACACACACACACACACAAACACACACACACACACACACACACACACACACACACACACACACACACACACACACACACACACAAACACACACACACACACACACACACACACACACACACACACACAAACACACACACACACACACACACACACACACACACACACACACACACAAACACACACACACACACACACACACACACACACACACACACACACACACACACACACACACACACACACACACACACACAACACACACACACACACACACACACACACACACACACAAACACACACACACACACACACACACACACACACACACACACACACACACACACACACACACACACACACACACACACACACACAAACACACACACACACACACACACACACACACACACACACACACAAACACACACACACACACACACACACACACACACACACACACACACACACACACACACACACACACACAAACCTTAGGCTCCAAGTGTGTGTATTCAGATCGTGAGAGAGAGAGAGAGAGAGCAGCTATGAATGAGTTATCAAACAAGAACAAATATCCGGCTCCAAGAACAACTGTGAGGCGAGACAGAACATCACGAATGTCCAAAGACAGGTAATGCCCTTCCGTAACTCGTAAACACTCGCTCCTGTCCTACCCAACCACTTGGGCTGGACGGTAGAGCGACGGTCTCGCTTCATGCCGATCGGCGTTCAATCCCCGACCGTCCAAGTGGTTGTGGCACCATTCCTTTCCCCCCGTCCCATCCCAAATCCTTATCCTGGCCCCTTCCCAGTGCTATATAGCCATAATGGCTTGGCGCTTTTCCTTGATAATTCCTTCCTTCGCTCCTGTCCTACTTCAGCAATAACAAAGATGTGCGAAAATAATTATTATATATATAGAAAACGGGAACCTAGTAAGAGTGGCCCAACCAGGGACTTAGCGGCCTTACCTAGAAAGTACAAGCACACGAATATCCCTGAACACAAAAAAAACAATAATTAACGCTGTAACGAGGTCATTGGCAACGTAATGAGATCATTGCCGCTGTAACAACGAGATCATTAGCGACGTCAGGAAATCAATATTCGTCTAATATCTGGGTTCAGTTTACAGTCTTAAACTCGACTCCACATGAAGAGTCAAGAGAAGTGGAGAGATTCTGCTCACCAGCAACACCATAATACGCATCATGTGGAGGAGCAGGAACAAGAGCAGTGGAGGAGCAGCAACAAGAGCAGTGGAGGAGCAGCAACAAGAGCAGTGGTGGAGCAGCAACAAGAGCAGTGGTGGCGCAGCAACAAGAGCAGTGGTGGAGCAGCAACAAGAGCAGTGGAGGAGCAGCAACAAGAGCAGTGGTGGAGCAGCAACAAGAGCAGTGGAGGAGCAGCAACAAGAGCAGTGGTGGCGCAGCAACAAGAGCAGTGGAGGAGCAGGAACAAGAGCAGTGGAGGAGCAGGAACAAGAGCAGTGGAGGAGCAGGAACAAGAGCAGTGGAGGAGCAGGAACAAGAACAGTGGTGGAGCAGCAACAAGAGCAGTGGAGGAGCAGCAACAAGAGCAGTGGAGGAGCAGCAACAAGAGCAGTGGAGGAGCAGCAACAAGAGCAGTGGTGGAGCAGGAACAAGAGCAGTGGAGGAGCAGGAACAAGAACAGTGGAGGAGCAGCAACAAGAGCAGTGGAGGAGCAGCAACAAGAGCAGTGGAGGAGCAGCAACAAGAGCAGTGGAGGAGCAGCAACAAGAGCAGTGGTGGAGCGACAACAAGAGCAACACGAGCAAAGAGACAATAAGAAGGAAAAGGACGCAAGGATGTCTGCGTCACGCACGGCTGCCTGGGATTGGTTGATCTAGCTCCTAGCAGTCTGACCGCAGCATCCACGCCGCCAGCGGCCACCACACGCAACACTCACGCCGCCAGCGGCCACCACACGCAACACTCACGCCGCCAGCGGCCACCACACGCAACACTCACGCCGCCAGCGGCCACCACACGCAACACTCACGCCGCCAGCGGCCACCACACGCAACACTCACGCCGCCAGCGGCCACCACACGCAACACTCACGCCGCCAGCGGCCACCACACGCAACACTCACGCCGCCAGCGGCCACCACACGCAACACTCACGCCGCCAGCGGCCACCACACGCAACACTCACGCCACCAGCGGCCACCACACGCAACACTCACGCCGCCAGCGGCCACCACACGCAACACTCACGCCGCCAGCGGCCACCACACGCAACACTCGCCAGTGGATTCACTAATCTATCATCCACGAATATCTCTATTTTCCGAAGACAATACTCATCGATTTCGGTTCCATTTTGCCTTTTGTACTATCACTGTCAACCAGTAGAAGTTGAGAGTGATAGTCAACTTCACTTCTTCAATACGGCTCCCTTGTATTGCCATACAGTTCCTGTATGGCACGTTCAGGAACTCGTAAGACATGAGACACGTGAACGTGGATCAGGTAAACACGGGTAAAGATAATCGCTCCTGGTAATCTATGAAAATCTACATAATAGGAGCACAAAATCAGCACAAAAAAAAAGTCGACCGGACCTGAGGTGGATGAAACGGTGAGTTGGGAGGTGGTGGGGGTTGATGAGGGAGGGGGGGGGAGGTGTGGGCGGGGTGGTGTTGGAGGGGGGAGGGTGTGGGCGGGGTCGTGTTGGAGGGGGGAGGAGGGTGTAGATGGGGTGGTGTTGGAGGGGGGGGGGGGGGAGGGTGTGGACGGGGTGGTGTTGGAGGGGGGGGAGGGTGTGGACGGGGTGGTGTTGGAGGGGGGGAGGTGTGGACGGGGTGGTGTTGGAGGGGGGAGGTGTGGACGGGGTGGTGTTGGAGGGGGGGAGGGTGTAGGCGGGGTGGTGTTGGAGGGGGGAGGTGTGGGCGGGGTGGTGTTGGAGGGGGGAGGGTGTGGGCGGGGTGGTGTTGGAGGGGGGAGGTGTGGGCGGGGTGGTGTTGGAGGGGGGAGGCGGGGTGGTGGCGGGGTGTTGGAGGGGGGGGAGGGTGTAGGCGGGGTGGTGTTGGAGGGGGGAGGTGTGGGCGGGGTGGTGTTGGAGGGGGGAGGGTGTGGGCGGGGTGGTGTTGGTGGGGGGAGGTGTGGGCGGGGTGGTGTTGGAGGGGGGAGGGTGTGGGCGGGGTGGTGTTGGAGGGGGGAGGGTGTAGACGGGGTGGTGTTGGAGGGGGGAGGTGTGGACGAGGTGGTGTTGGAGGGGGGAGGGTGTGGACGGGGTGGTGTTGAAGAGGGGAGGGTGTGGACGGGGTGGTGTTGGAGGGGGGGAGGGTGTGGACGGGGTGGTGTTGGAGGGGGGGGAGGGTGTGGACGGGGTGGTGTTGGAGGGGGGGAGGGTGTGGACGGGGGTCTTGTTGGAGGGGGGGAGGGTGTGGGCGGGGTGGTGTTGGAGGGGGGAGGGTGTGGGCGGGGTGGTGTT